>NW_010227511.1:84694-107684 GCF_000690775.1 Eurypyga helias | reverse complement strand
ACTGAATCTGTGGGACAGTGCAGGTATACTGTGAACTCTGTGTGTCAACTGTGTGACTTTCAACAGCCAATTATCTGATGATCTGGGGCCACCATGTTCCTATTATCCTACAGAAGAAGGGTCGGTTTCCTGCCCTGATGAATACTTTTCTATCTCCAACCTTTGAAAGGTCAGTGTGTTTTTCTGAGCAAGGAAACCAAAATTCTCTTTTTGTCTCAGCAGAATTTGCTCTCAGATGTGACAGTCATTTCAGGTCCAAGAGTGTTAGCTCAGATGTGGGACCCATTTTGTCTCTGATACTGCAACTTATCCTTCCCCTCTTAAGCACAGCTCTGTAATGAATTCATAGTCAGGCCCACATGGTTGCTCTCTTTGATACCATCTTGCTTCAAGATAAATGATATTTCACAGTCACTCAGGTTTGGCAAGCTGATGCCACGTACCACAGATGTTTTTCTCAACAGGAAGGGAAGGTTTAGGCTGCACTCAAAGGAAAATAAATAAATAAGCCAGAGGAAAAAGTTTCTCTTCAGGAGTTATGACTGACAACAATAGGATATTGGACTAGTAATCCCTGTCTGCACTAGGTTTTCAGGTCAAAATCATCTTAAAAGTTGCTTGTCTGTCACCTGGACTGTCCTTGTGTAACATGAACCAGGAGCTTGTCTCATCCTGAGCTTTCTGGGAGGTTCTTAAGCTCTCTTGCACTTCAACAAGGACTTCATCCTCTTTTCTACTATTTCTAGTCTGAATGGAACAGGCTCGGCTGGAACATATCCAAAGTTGAGATCCTTCTAATCACAGTGTGAATGCTTGACCAAAGCAGTAGCTGGGGTATGTCCAACAAAGGTTTTGGATAAGTGTGTGTACTTTAAATCCACTTCTGAGTCTGCTTCCCACATTGCAGCAACACGGAGCCAAACAGACACAGTCACATTGGTAGATGATATTTCATGAAATATAGTAATGATGAGGTATTTTCTCTCATTTTTACCTTGCATGTACTATCCTCTTTGGAGAAAAAAGCATCAGATGAAGACTACTTTCTTCTGTAAGTTCAAAAGCAAAAAGCTCTTGCTTCTCTTCCCTTCTGTACCTCTGGTCAATCCACAGCTGAGCTGACAGCCTTTATGCAGGATTGCAAACTAATTTTACTCAAAGGTATTTATCCTAACAAATTAATGCTGTCCTGGTAATTTTTTCAAGCACACTTTATAATGACTTTACCAGATATCTTCCTCATCATATTGATGTTGTAACAGTCTAACTTTGGTTATCACACTGCTTACCACAGCCTTGGATTAATTATAAAAGCAGAGACAAACCTCAGTGCAGAGTTTAGTGTTTCAACCCACTATGTGAGCAGAAAGCTGGCATGTGATAAAGGCATAGTTACATCGAATGAAACTGGGGCACCATGAAGATGTGTGTGATGACCCCAAGACCCTGTTGCTTAACACTGCTCTTATCACTCCTTTAAAAATAACTAAAAAAAATTCATGTCCCGAGGGAGGCTTGAATTTAATTTTTCTCCTAGACCATGTGTTTTGAGTTGTTTGTATTTAAGAACAATCTTAAACTTGCATAGTTTTTTTCTTTCATTCTGACACTTGTCTGAGCAATCATGAAGATGTTGTGTTGACTGACTTAGTCAGGTTGCTTCCTTTGTTAAGTGGTTAATTAAATAACTAGAAGACATAGTCATCAATCTGGAGTTCATTAGAATTGCAATTGCACCAGTAACTCAGTACTGCAGCGGGAAGAACGAGCTTACTAACACTTAGCACGCATCTGGGTCCTCCCAGGCTCCCTCAGGGTTTGCTCTTCTCTAATCCCTGGCTGTAGTGTTTGCAAGTCCTTGGAGACCATTCCCAAAGTGGCAAGGGGTCACCAAATCCTGCATGAAGGACATCCTTTAGGACCACAAAGATGAGATTTGGAAGCTCCCAAAGCAATGGACAATTTTATGTTGGTAGTGTGGTTTGGTGGGTTTTTGTCTGTTTGTTTGGGGTTTTTTTATTTATTAAATCTTATTCTAAACAATTCCTAAATCAATAGACATAGGATCCTGGTGTAAACTTGCAGCTACACTGTAGAAATAAATTTTTCTTGTCTGCTCACTGGTATACTCTGATAAAAAAAACCCAAAAACACATGTTTTTTGACCCCTGCCATATGAACATGTGTGTCTTCCCAGTATGGTCATGTGACTCGATTTAATAATATCCTGCAGACAGTTCAGCCCATTGCCTTTAAAAGACTTTTCACAGGAATTAAGTAGATGAGAAAGTGACTGTAAAACCAGAGCTTCAGGGAGGTCTCTCAAAATCAAACCCATGTATTAGACGTGATTTCCCACTGTATTTTAGCAAGACCCAAGTGAGTGCCTTATTTTTCCTTTTAATTTTAAAGGAAATCCACCCACCCCTGCTTAATGAGTAGTTTGTAGTTCTCTCAAGCAGTAAAATATTACTCTGACTTAAGACCGTGATAATAAATGTTTTGTGGCTATCCTTGAGGTCCACTCCCCAGTCAATCCAGTTAAAATAGGATATGACCTTAAAAGCAGCTAATATGTTGTTCCTTTGATTTGTGCTAAGTAAGTTTTTATACAAAAATGGATATAGCTGTCTGCTGTGATGGGAGTAAAAATTTAGAATGGTCTACTCTAATAATAAATTGCACGCTGATCAGTGTTTTTACTGCAGCAAAAGCAACTCAGCTGTATCTGATTGGCACTACTTCAAGTTTTTCAGCAGGAGAATAATATACAGCTGCAGAAACCAAAACAAAGCAAAAACTCTCAAACTACACATGCTGGAATGGCAACAAGCCCAACTGCAACGGTTCGCCAGACCCACTCACAACTATTCAGGCATTGAGACACACAATGAATGCTTTTGCTGACTAAATGATACAGTGAGTTTTGTTTTGTTTTAATGCAGAATCCAAATGCAGACTCTGGATACAATGTCATAGACTTCCTTGAAACATATTTAAGTGCCATGTACGCATGCTGTTGAAAATTTTTGCTGTTGATTCTGCTACACTCCCACAGATGCACTTTTTACTGTCCCAGTGTTCCTGTTGGAGATGGTAGCCGTTACATTGCAAGAAAAAGGTGAGATGCTGAAAGAGAATATATAGAGAGAGTACTCCTTTCTTGTAATGAGCTGCAAGCAGCGTCTACTGATATATACATACTTCATTGTGAAATCTGCAAAGCTTTACTTAGAAATAGTATTCTTCCTTATTAAATCAAAGGGCTTTCTGGGAAGTTAAAGTCAGGACAATAAACATAACTACAGGAAAATCACCTGAACAATCTAAACATGTATTTCCTCTACCAAGTTTGGCTTATGAAGTCAGGCTGAAAGGAGAGATTTGACAGGGAGAGTTCAGGAATTGAATTAATTTAGATCTAGAAGTTTTGGGAAAGATCTAAGTTCAGAAATCTCTAGAATTACTGATCTTGGCATTTTTTTTCCAACACTGAAATAAGAGCTCAAGAAATTTTGTGTAGCAATGGAGCTACACTGCTGATTAGTCTCTGGGAGCTCAAACCCATATTAGGAAAGCACTGAAGAATGTCCTTATGGCTACCTTGATTTAATAAAACACAAAGCATACTCTTAATTTTAAGCACATGCCTAGGTCTCTTTCCAAGTTGAAAGCATGATTAAAGATTTTCCTGATTACTGAAAGCTTCCTATAAATATTCATATATGGACACTTCCTCTTACTACATCACCCAAATTAAGTTTCCTAATTATCCCCAGACTCTATGATGAAGCAGTCTATTAAAGAAGCTTTTTAAAGATAAAGGGTTAGTGTCATTTTATGTAACTTCAGCGATTGAGATATTAGTCACATAATCCATTCTTGGATTCTGCATTCTCTCTGGAGTCAGAGGAGGCTTCCAGAAGGAGATTCATTCTATGGCTAAGATTAGGTGTGATGAAATACATCACATCCACTAAATTTGTCTCCCTTCTAAGGAAAAAACCAACACACTACTTTGGTGAGATACTGACATAAAGGATGTTGCAGCATTTCTAGGAATATTTAAATATGCTATTAGTATTCTGGTACCATTCCATATTCCTCACAGAGGCCATCCCTCCTGTACTTAGCAATTATAAATGGACAGAGTCCCTGCCTTTACCATGTAAAAGTGTTGGTATACTTTGGAATACTGGGCAATCAAAACCTCATTTAGCAATTGTAACTGATTATATGCACCATGTAGCATGAATAAACACTCTGTGTTAATTAACATTCTGTATCAATATTCCCTACTTGAAATTTCATCTGCCATCTTCTGTTTTCTCTTTTTAACTTTAAAAAAACAATTGTCAGATATCCTCTGAAATGTCTTGCTTATAGTTTAAATAAATTTAGACAGTGGTGTTATTGCATATTTTATAATGCCATTAAAGCTTTAATTGCTTGAAAAGTACAATAATTACATTCAAATAAATTTTGACTTATTTTGTTTCTTTTATTGTTGATTAATCTTTTTTACATTAATTCAAATCCTGACATTTCTCTGAAAACTTCTATTGCTTTCTAGTCACTGTAAAACTTTTTAATATTCATATCAGTGATAGTGGTTGCTCTGAACTTTAATGCATTCAGAAATTTACTCAGCGATATTGTATTAGTAGTGTGTTGGTAGCTATTTAGAATACAACTTTAGTGAGCTTTGTGACAGTCAGATGGAGGTATACATGTTCTAATTAAAGAGAAGATTTTTTTCAAATTAATCAGTTAACTTCCACTAAAGAAGAGTATTTGCAAATGCATAGTAAGTTATCCCTGTTTTTATCATATGTCAGATACAAGACTATTTCTTTCAAGTTTAGAACAGAGGATAACCCCTGGGAAATTGAATTTCACTAGAAAAATATTTTTTTCTGTAGTACTTTCAAAGTTTTGAAATTTTGTTGTACCTAGTAGCCTAAAATAATTAATCTTTGGACTGTGAGATCACACATTTGATATCTGTACAAATACTGCTGCTTACTTTTTATATGTGCAGAAATAAAGGAGAAAAATAAGTGCTTAAAGATATCTATGGGTTCTGGACCCAATTTTCATGTAAATGATCTAACATACAGTATCTCAGCTAAGATATGGAACAAAAAATAAAATGGTTGTGTCTTGCTAGTATCTGATCTTGGTGAATAGAGTACCCAGATACTGTCTATGTATAAAGCCATTGTGGTTCGCGGTGGTTATGATGATGTTTTGTCCTCCTAAGTTATTCATAATGTGCAATTCACCTGAAAAAAAAATCAGAAACACCTCAAAAACATTGTTGTTTTTTCTCTTGTGTTACCATATACTTCTTTTGCTACTAGCCCTGACCTGTTAATCTTCCCATATAACTTGTAAATCATGGGTGATCCAGCACAACTATCCTACTGTGAATCCAGCCCAGACACTGGACTGTGTTAACAGCTTCATCCAGTTAGCTGCACCTCGTAACAAATTAGCTGTGCATGTATATGAACAATCTAACCCTGTCGTAATCATGTTAATTAACATTTTCATATTGTCCACTAAAGTCAGCAACGACTTAGTAGTCAATGCAATGGCAAATTGAAAGTCTGTGGGCAATACCTAGACATTAATTCCACACATACACACACACACACACACACAAAGTATTTATGTATAAAATCAGCTTTTTAACAGTGTCAGGTCAATGTCTTTTAAGTTTTGGAAGGTATGTGAGGAGATTCAGTAATTCTATTCATGGATTTATCCTAATAGCAGAAGGAAGACTGAATGTTTCTAGCAATTCTCCATACCCTGCTAGTGAACTGATATCGCAAAATTGCAGTTTGCTGCCAGAGAGATGAAAATTATTTGGATTCCTTAGAGGAACAGCAGATCACCTACAATGTACTGACAGGAAAGCTTGGAAACGTTGACGTTTTTGATCACTGGGGAAAAAAAAAAGATTTAAAAACATTCTGCACTGCAAATATTATCTAGAAAGAGAAACACACCTATAATATTGATGTTTGAAGGGCTTTTCTCAATTTAGAAGTCACATTAGTTTAACCTAAATCAGGTAAAAACCTTACGTCATTTACATCCTTAAAGTAAAAATGTAGAAAAAACTGTCAGACTAAAAATTATATAAACATAGTGTCTCCTTGTAAAATGCATGCAATCACATTGACAAGTCACTGCGTGTCCACTTTACTCTTTATTGATGTCTTTGCCACAGAGAGATATTAATAACTCTTGACTTCGTTTTGTCTCTCGGCTCTGCTCTTCCACTGGGGTCATGGCATAATGTTGTGGTTAGACCTCATTGTGGACAAGTGAGACCACTGATTTCATACTACCAGGATAGAAAGCTCTTAGGTTTCCAGATAGGTACTCAGGCCATTTAGTGATTTAGTTTCTTCCTTTTTCATTAGCAGATGTCTGTTTTGAATAACGCATTTGCCATTATGAATGCAGAACATTTTCTGTACAGATTTTATTTAGGTTCATGCTTGGATTTCCTGTGTGTCCCACCATTTCTATGATGTGTGATTCATGTGGGAACCCATTCAGTGTGAGAGGGTCCCATGGAGATATGAAAGTTACCTGTTGAAGCAGAGAAGGGGTGCCTCTCTTAGGCATGTTAAGTTGCCTTTTGGTGTCATTTAATTTTCTTCCACTGACTGTGCAAGGCCATTTGGCCCCCTTGCATAGACTGTCTGAATTCCCTGGGAAGGTCATTTGACTGCTTGAAACTAGATCTGTCCTTTCATTTCTAAAAAAATCTCATCAGCTGCAGATCTTTGTAGGAAGTCTGAGATGAACAAATGACTGACCTCACCTCCTCTGGGAACTATGGTGGCTTGAGCTAACTTCTGTGGTCTTGTCAACATTTTGGAAAACAGGAAGCATCATGGAGGAGTTTTTCTTGTCCATTTTGAAAGCATGGAAGCATTAAAGTATACCTTTAAGTATATTGGGTTTATGATTCATACGAGGCCAAGGCCTTGCTGCAGAAATACATCTGTTTAACCTATCAAAAAGAAGATCAATAATTATTATGATTACTGCTGGCATCTCCCTGGGAAGGAAAAATCAGGTACTAAAAAGGGGTTTGAATATAGTGGAGTAAAGTTAATTAGAGTTAACAATTGTGCATTTACTCTGTAACAATACAAATAAGAAAAAAAGACACATTTTTTTTAACAATCAAGATCTGGAACAAAGTACTGAGAAAAAGTATGAATTTTTCTGTTTCTTGAAATTTTACTTACACCTTGCTGGAAGATTTATGATTCAAACAGAAGTTATTAGTTCAATATCATACAGTGGCCTGGGTGGCCTTGAAGATACTAATCTGTGAATCAGCCAATGAAAATCTATGGCCTGTAAAGGGCAGAGTATCTGGCAACATGATCGTGATGTCTCTTCTGTCCCTACAGGCCACAGGCTGATGAAACCATCTGTATTAGCTCACTCCGGCACTCGCTGTTGCAGCACTGCTCAAGAAATTGGACTGTTAAGCACCTCCTTGATTCTGCCTTTATGTCTATATAAGTAGACTTGAGACCTACAAATTAAGTCATGAGCACAGAGGGTGGGGAGTGTCACCAAGCTATCAGTGTGACATTTTAAAGCTGCTGGCTGACTGCAGAGTGATATGCAAGCATATACATGAAGCATATGGGGAGGCAGGAGACAGCAGCTGGCATATCAGGTCTGGGAGAGCTTCTACCAGGAGAAGAAAATAGATTGCAATTCCAGCCAGAGCGTCTTAACTGTTCTGTCCTTGCCTATAGAGATTTTTATTTCTTGTATTTGTACAATCCAAATCATTTATTTCCAAGATTATTCTTTTTACTGTATGTTACTTCTGATCTTAATGTCCTGAAGCAGAGCTTATTTTCTGTTATCTCACAGTAAAAGTGGGATAAACCTATTGGATTTGTGCTTGGTACTTTGAGCTCAAAGAGTCGAGTGACTTCAGATTTATCACTATGTAACTGAGAGTGATATTAAGTGTTAAATTTAATACAACCCTTCCCTGCACAAAAGAGAGAGGGCCAAATTCTCTGATGATGTAAAATGATAGAGCTCAGTTGGAAATAAAAAGAGATTCCTACCTGGAGTTCAGAATACTTAAAAACTACCCAGAGAGAACAGTTGAGTAGGAGGATATATTGTTTTCTACTTTATTCCATGACTTCAGCACAGCTACTTTTCTCAGCATGAGCCCAAGTCATCAAAGTTTCTGACTGTAGAGTCATTCACTACAGGCTTTCTCTGCTATCCTGCTGTGGACGTTAGTGAGGTGCCATGAGATCTCTTGCACCTGCAGTTAAGGCTTCCAAACAGATTGGTGTCCCCTGAAGGTCATGACACATTTGTCCTTGTGATGTAACCTCTTCCTCCCTGGTTTAACAAAATGAGCTCTACCAAAAATATTTTACACTCTGTAACTTACCCAAAATGTTCTCAAAAGGATGTGGCATAAACAACAAACGTTATGCTTTCAAAAAGTATAGCAAACAAAGGGGTCAAGGATGGTTTGCTGCATGAAAGTGAGAAGTAGGAGGTAAGAATATGATTTTATAAAAGGGAACAAGATAAAAAATAATAGTAGTCGAAGTATTTTAGTAAACAACAGGGAATTAGGTAATATTGCAGAATAAAGATGAAGTGGGAAAGACATTATTCTTTCTTTTAGAAACAGGCAAAGGAGAAGCAGAGAGAGTTGATAACTATTTTGTCCACAGTAAGGGTGTGATAAAATAGAACAAGCTACCTCTGAATGAAACGGTCTGTCTCTGTCATTCAGTGTGTCAGGAAGCAAGGTAGGTGTGCCAATACTGTGTGGAGCTCTTCTAGAAGGGACAGCAGCCCTGGCAAAGCTCTGTACTTCCATAGCTCTATTGCTTCTGGACATAGTGCTGCTAAATAAACTAGCTTTTCCTGGCACACCCTCCTTGCACAAAGCAGGCATTTTCTAAGTCCTCTGTAAAAAGTCACTCCTGAGGTTCAAACTGGTCATCCTTCTGAGCGTGGATCAAGTACATGAACCACAAAGGCAGCCATCCTCTTTTTAAGGAAATCAGAAACCCAGTTTTGTCCTGGAGCCAAACTTTATGGATAGTTATGCACTGAACCATCTCCCCACTATCTCAAATACCTCTCAACAGTGAGAAGTGGGGTCCTTCTTCTCTGGTCTGACTCCAGGGAATGCTAAATATACTTCTCCCCACCCCCACCCCCCCGTTTTTTTGTTTGTAACTTGTGCAGTTCAGTACTGTCCGTCTGGTCTGTCTTGCAAATTGCTGTCACTTCAAGTTTCAACACTGTCAGAAATGTTTATCTCATTAGAATGGCTGGAAAAGCAGTACAATAAAGTAAAATTAAATTACTACAATTAAATTACTACATTAGCTTGGGTATTAGTGACAACGTAGGAAAGTGATAGCAACAAGAATGGCTGAGGAAGTTTTACAGCTCCCCAGTGCCTAACACTGAGGCAACTATTCAAAGCAACTGTTATTCCTTTTTGATGTTTGCTTTTCATATCTGCTCTTTTTTTGGCACCAGATTCCTCCAAACCATGTATTAATGTTGCTTCCTTTTATGCTTTGTGAAGTCCTCAGGAGTCCTCGGGTTTTCTAACGTCTGGATGCTATTTATGAGGCATCTGTTTTCAAAGCTGAAGGCACCTGTTGCTAAATTCATCCAGTTTGAATTATATGATGTGCATGCAATTCTACTGAAGTTTCTGGAAGGAGCTTGTATCAAAGTGGTGCCATGTGCCCTAGGACTGGGCTGCAAATTCCAGAACCAAATGCCATCCTCTTGGAAACCTCTTTGTAATATAGTGCAGGTGATGATTTGCCAGTAGCTTTCAAAGGTCTGAGCCGTATGTATAAATTTCACCAGAAGGGGAATATATCCTTAGGAGACGATGAAGAAAAATATGGAGACCAAAGCAGATATCACTAAGAGAATTTTGACAGAAAAGAGGCTTCCAAACCAGCAATATCAGTTATGAATCCAGACTGCTGCTGGTGGATGCCTTCAGTAGAAAAAGGCTGCTTTGATGAGGTCAGGGCAGATATTTTTACTTCACGTAAAAGAACCTGTTATACTTTTTCATATATGATTATGACATTGCTTATCTAGACATACCAATAAAAACTGTCTTAGCAAAAAGCTTGAAGCATAATTTTTATTTTGAAATGTCTTTTATTCCTCCTTTTCATATGATAAATATTTTTCATTTTTAAAAAATCTTGGGTCTTGATAATTCTACAGCAAGCAGTTAGAAATTCCTGCAATTCCTGTCTGTGCAGAAGCATCTGAAGAAAAAAGAAATAAATAACAAGACCCCAAATCGCTGTAAACTTTGAGGGTGAGATTAGGTCTGTAAATATGGCAAAAATTAATCATTTTATCTGTGAGGTCTGCTGATATGACAGTCAGAATGTTATGTGCAAAGGGAGTGAATGCAATAATGCACTTTATGGATGCAAAAGAAGAGTTGTAGGTCCATATCAGTCATCCAACTATTTCACCTACTTTTCTGCATACATAGGTCCAACACATCACATTCACATTGTGACCAAGTTCTAGTTCTGGGACACTTCTGCTTGCAGTATCATAATGCAGCAGCCAGCATCTCTTAGTATGTATTATACAGACACCCGCCCTAAGTGTTGAAGACTGACTTGCACTCAGCTCACTTTTGTCTGATGGGATTGGCCACAAACCAATATCATGTCCATGGACATACATTTGCACTGCAGTGACTTAGCACAACGCTAGTGAACGTTGAAGTTCACAAAAGCTGAAGAGACTGATTAGTGCCCTTTAACGCAGTAGAATATGCAATCATTTGATATGGAAAAATGTTAAAGATTTGGTCAGAAAGATATACAAAGGAAATGTCCCTAAACAAAAGGAGGGCTGAAGTTTTTGAAATGTTTTTTCTGGATTCTAATGTGTTGTCCATTTGGTGAAGTAAGCTGAATGCTTGCTGCCTGCTTTCGGGATGTCCTTGGAAATGAGAGACTATCTCATTGTTTTTTCCTGTTGAAGCAGACAAACTTAAAAACAGGCAATCTTTTCTTCCTGTACCCTTTTTGGAGATGACCCATGAAAGGAAGGACCAATATTAAAGCAGGTTCCCAGGGACAAACCAACTGGGTCACTCTAAAGAGCTGCACTTTCCCTTTAAGTATCTGAAATGATAGTGAAATCACCTAGCAGTTTCCTTCCTAAATTCAGCATGTTTATTCTCCTGAGCTTTTTGGAGCCTTTCCCCATTTCAGACCATAAGCCTGTTCTTCGTCTATCCATTCATCTATCATTGTTATTGAGGCCTGGGTCTGCCTTCGATGCTGTTAATGGTTCTATACATATGTAACACAAAAATATTGGGTAGGATGTAGTTATCGTATTGCTTGTTCAGAGCCTCAGCAGTCCATTTAAAGGAAACTGAGGGGTTTTGCTTAAATGAAGGAGTGTTTGCTTTCTTCTGATGTATTGACATATGCTTTCGGAAACCTTGGAAATCTGTCTCTTCATCAGCTTGCTGTTCCCCAGTTAGCGAGTACCATTTGTAATTATCTGCTTTTTTAATTGTTTCAACTAGTACACTTAAGGTTTGGCTTCTCCAAAGTAAGATTCTTATCCTGACCAAATCCCTTTTTTTTCTGAAGAGCTACCATTAATTGTATTGATGCAGGATCAAGCCTAAGAAAACGGTGGATAAATAACATCAGACCCCTCACTTTTTCTAGATCCTTGTGCCGTGTTTACCAGCAATAATTTCTGTGTGCTTGCAATGGTTAATTGTTACATCTTTGGACTTATGCACACTAAGACTCTGGTCTTTTCCCTGCCTTCACTGATCTTGTTCACCACCTGCCTACACACAATGATGTATTAAACATCCCACTGAAATCAATGTAAATCACATCAACTCTTCCTGCACTTCCAAGGATGCTTTATGCCTTCAAAGCCATGCATTATGTTATTTTCAAGTGATGTGCTCTTAAAGATCTTTGCCTGATAAATGCCTTCACTTTTCTGATAATACATCAATTCAAATTCTGTTAGCAACTCAGAAGGTTACTTCTTAGAGAAAAATTAGTCATATGAACCTATAATTAATATTCTTTCCTCTGTCACCTGATTTTGAAAGTTGGAATACTCACATTGTCCAGCTGGGTCTCACCCCTCTGCTGACATTCAGTGTAATGTGAAGGGGCTTGGGCTCTTAATACAGCCTCCAGGTCCCAGGGGATGGTTACACATCCAGGGACTTAATTTGTTCCCAACAGGTCAGAAGAGAAAATTAGGACAAGATATGACAATAATCTGGACACAACCTTTGTTTCTGTCTGTGGATTGTCTGGGATATGTCAGGTCTAAGGTTTCTGCTGGAATTCTTTTCCAAGTTTGAGTATGTGCAATACCGATGAATATACTGATCATGTTGTTTCCTTTCATGACTAAGGGAAACAAATATGTCTTTCCAGGCCATGACTCATCTAATCCTTTTTAAACATGTAATTTAGGCTGTGACAAATTGCAACAGAGAAATTCCTATTTCTGTCCACTCTCTATAAAGAAAGTCTAGACTACTTTAGATATGAATGCTAACCCTGAAGGCTTTACAAGTCAGGTGACATGTATCCCAAAATCTGTGTCTATATTGTTCTTGCTTTTCAGCAATAGATATAAAAATGTAGACTATATCTATTTTAGATGCTGCAGTAGGTAGTTTGAACATGGTCTGGAAATGTTACATGGGATTAGCAAGAATATATACCAAAACATATTAAGGACAATAAAACCACAGTGAATGGCACATTAAAATAAAAAGGTATTTTACCTCATTTGGTGTCTTTGAATATTCTAGACTTTGAATATTCTAGACCCCCCAAGTAGCATCCTTCCATAATCCGTGAATAACAAAATGGGGGTAATCTGGCATGACTGGACAAACAGTTTTCTACATCCAGGAAGAAGGAAATGACTGGGTTCATCATCAGTGGGACAATACTAGGAAGCTATTTATGTTCTTTAATAGGAAGACGTGTTTTCCCAGGCCCCATGAAGAATGAGGTGGTGCTTTGTGCACATTGTATCAGTTTAGCAGCAAAGTGAAGAAACAGGAGTAATTGGGTCCAGCAGACTTGTGGGCAGGGATTGAGGAACACTGAGCAGTCAAACCTCATAGGACATTTTCCTGTTTTCTGTCCTCAGTTATGAAAAAAACCCCATGCTAGTGGGGAAGGGATACACAGCGACAGCAAAAGAAAATTGAGGGAGGCAAGCTGATATGATGAAACTGATATTCAGTGGGTATCAACTGAGAGAAGAAGTCTTGATGCAGTATTCTGTTTTCAAACAGAATTTTATTTTGCATGTAATTATGCATGCCTATAGCCCAAATCTTTTAACTTTTTTATTAATAAACTGCCTGATGCAATAAAAATAATGTGTATTAAAATGGTAGAGTGTAACCTGGGAGGGACTTGCAAAGACACTGGAGAAGAAAAGTATTCAAACTAATTCTGGTACATTGGAGACATGTTTGGGAAAAATATATATAATATAAAAATAAAAAGTATGAGATTCCAGAGTAAGAAAGGAAGAATCAAGTGCACAAACAGAAGATGAGGAATAGGTAGCAGTTTTTCAGAGAGTTGAAGAGATATAATAGTTGAACAAGTCATGTCTTGTTCATGATGTCATGGGAAAAGCAAACATATAAGCAGGAGTATCACCTGTAAAATATAGAAAGTTATCTGAGCATTGGCAAGGGTTTAGATGAACTACCAGGTATAGCTTTCTACATTACACTGCAGAAAAGACAGGAAGTGATTGAAGAGAGTTCAGGGGAGAGTAAACAAGTAATCGTTGCTCTAGTAAACATGACCTGTGATAAATTCTGGGAGAAAAAAATGGTGATTGAAGCTCTTGGCCTAAAGAAAAGATGACTGAGTGAAGAAATGATCACAAATATACAAATACATATAAAGCTGCTGTTTTCCGTGGTTGCAGAGCCAAGACAAGAAGTAACAGAACCGAAATGCAGTTCCAGTCCCAAGGCTTATGTAGTCACTTGACAATGAGAATGCTATGTGATGTGAGAGCCCACATTGCACTAGCCAGTGTTAACTGAGAAGAAAAGGGCTCCTTACTCCACTGCTAATTCCATGCCCGGGTTCTGTTCTAAATATTTTATTGCCTTGGATTAATTTGGGCCAGAAATAATGTTTGTATTCTACCACAAAATCTAGAATAGTAGAGAGAGAAAAGGATAGTAATATGAAAAAAGACAATATGAAGAGGAAGCCTAAATAATCTTAGATCAAGACAGAAAAAATATTTTTTTCAGCATGGATATTTTTTCATTTGCATATTTGTTTAAAAGAAATAATTTCTCCCAGCTGCCAGTTTGAATGCTTAAAAAAATCCAAAACACTCGGTTCTCAAACTGGTTAGTATCAAAGGAATTAATTAATTCCACTTGGTTAATTAATTTGGTTTGATGGACTTCAACATAACAAGACAGGATGGCATATTAGATTAGATTTCCCGGATATATATTAAGCAATAATAATGAGAATAATGCAAATCTTGTGTTTCTTTTTAAGTACTTTTAGAGAGTATTTTAAAGCCTTAATTTAGAAGTGGGTGTTTCTCTTTCCAGGCAGTAGCTTGCTTGAGTTTGTTCTGTGGTTTGCAGACTGAAACTTGGAACTATCACGAACTGTGTTCAAAATGAGACCCTGTCTCTCGGAGGTGAGGTAGATCATATTAGCATTTATTTTGAAGATTCTCTTGATGTCAGTAGAAGCTCTGAGTTTTGTATTGAAGAAGACAATGCAACCAAAGCAGAAAGAAAGCAAAAATCCCTGGGAAAAATCCCTGATTATCTTAAACCTTGGTATTTAAAAACACATCAGAATATTTTCCTGCTCTTTTTTCTTCTCATGTTCTCTTATCATTCTGCACCATATAACACCTTCCAAATTAATATTATTATTAATATTATTGCTATTATTAGTAGTATTACTATTTGTCCCTTGTCTTTGTACTTGAACTGGAAGTCCTAACTTTTCTCACAGTGAGGCCCAAATACAAGGAGCCTGAAGCTAAAACAGAGTAAGAGCAGCAGCTGGGATCATCTCCATAGGAGAGGAGAGAAAAGGAAAGGGTCAGGATGATGTCTGGGGATCCCTAACACTTGCACTGGCTTATTCCTGTCCCCTTATACTCCACTGAGAGGATCTTTGCAATCACCAAGGCAGGAAGGAATACTCAGCAGGATCTTCCAAGAAGAGCAATAGGAAGGAGACAGCAGGAAGAGCAAGAGGAAGGAAACAGCAGTGTCTGTTTAACTGGGTTAAAACCAGTTAAACAGACAGTCAAAAATGTCCTTACCATTTTGTCATCCCAATTTCTTCCCTGTGCATCTGTGGGATGCCAGCCAGTATCAGGGCCAAAACACCAGGGCTACCAGATGGACAGTCATCCTGTCTTCCTAAGGATGTACTAAGCTTCCTGCGCAACCAGATCCCCTGCCTGCAGGTACAGCAGCCTGTTACCAATGCAGTCCCATACAGGCTTCCACTGGAACCCATCCTGAGGGGGATATCATAGTGTCTTTGTTTTTTGTTTGCTGTTTACATATTTTCCTTCAGAAAAAGATAATGGCTTGCAGAATGTAGACCTGTGCTTTCTCTCTGGAAAATATCTCCTTTTTATCCATTGCTAGCTTTGTCTTTGTTTCATTACCTCTCTCCATTGCTGATCATACCTGTTTACTCTTTACCTTTTCACCTGTTTTCACTTCTTTCCATTCCTGTTTTCTTATTCTAAAGAAAAAAAGTGAAAACTCTTCACATTTCCTCAAGACTCCTTATTCCTTGTTTAAAGTCTCTCAGCCCCTCCCAGAGCCTGGATTTTTCTTCACAGGAGAAAACAAAAGGTCTAGTATCCTTCCCCTATCTCTGAGTTAAGGCATCCTGTAAGAGGCAGGTTCAGATAAACATGTATTCATGTCCAACACTCCCAGATGCATCTGAGACAGTCTCCCTTATGGGAGCAAGATAAGACAATTTTGTGCAAGAGATGAATATCTGTAAGCAACATTAAGAACAAGAACTCTGGTCACCAGAGGGGGAAATGAGATTGCTTAAGCCCCCAGCTTCCGTTGCAAAGACCGTCCTCTCATCAATCAGAAGTGCGCTGGGAGAAGCATGTCTCTCTGACACTGTATTGTAGCAGAAGTTATCTTTCAGCAGCCAAAAGGCCAGAAACAGAAAGATAAGCTTGCCTTTGTATTACATGGGAGACTTTCAGGTAGCCTGCAACACACATCTAAGCACTAGGTGGGTGGGTGACAAAGGCTTGCGAGGGGAGATTTTACTTTTGATGTCAATGCCTGAGCCCTGCATAAACACAGTGGAGGAAGAGGATGCCACACATCACACACCCACAAGCCCTGGTCTCAAGGAGTTGTGTTACAGGAAGGAAAATGCATTCCAGCAAAAGCCTGATCCTGGCACCCTCTTTTTTCCCTTGCTTGGGAGCATATTCTGTCACAACTGATCAAGTCTGCAGCATTCTGCTCTTACTAACCCTGACTGGGAAGAAGGGATATCCCTAGTCCCAGTGGCTGATGCTGGTGCTGCTTCAGCACAAGGGCTGAAAATCCATATTTTGTGATGGAAGGGGGTGGTTGTGGCTAAAATGAGCCTGCAGAGGTGCAGGAAAAAGAACTCCAGGGAGGAACGTGAACATAAATGTCACAGTGGTGGACTAAAGGAAAGGTCACAGGGTATGAGTACTGTTCAGCTGGTTTGTGTTTTATTTCTTTGAGTCATGGGGGAAGAAGGAGAAATTAAAAAATAAAAAAAAAAAAGAGAAAAAAGAAGAAAGGAAAAGGAAAAGGAAAAAAAAGTGACCATTGTGAAAGAATCCCTACAAAATCAGCAGGGTGCCTGGGAAGGGTGAGGAGAATGTTATTCTGAGAGAAAAGAGAGGTACATAGATTGGATTTTGTCATATGAACCTAACAGTGAAATTTCAGATTTAAATTCCCTTTTCAGAAGGTTCAGCCTGTTTACTTTCGTGTAAGGTTGCCTCTCCTCTCATGTTATCACTGTCAGAGGTCAAATACTGAGCAGTTAAAAAACGTTATTTTAAAGCTATTTGTATTTCTAGGCAGGATTGTAAGGCAGGACTGGGTAGCTCACAGACTAGTCAGTGAAATGCAAACTCTCATATCGAGGAAATGAGTTGGGTCAGGTAGGAATCAAGCATTGTTAGTTCCTTGCAGTTGACGGCCGGTCTATGTGCTGTGACTTCCTTGCTCTGACCACTTTCTGGTGTGAATTAGTGCTGGCAGTTTCAGACGGCAGAAGGAATGAATAGGCCAAGTTGACTGAGTTGTGCTGTCCATGACTCTGGATTGCTGACACTTACCTGAGGGACCAGACCCTGGTCCCAGTATGTTTGCGCTGCTGTTCCCCTGGTTCAAAAAAAAAACAGCACAGACCACTGCCAGAAAGCATCTTAGTGTCCTTTTTTGCTAGACTAAACAAGCAGAGATCATTTAACCCCTCTTTGCATGCTGTATCATGTAGGTCACTGTTCTGGTGGTCACAAATGACTTGGCTTTAGCTACTGCTTCACAAAATATAAGAATCACTTTTGATAGGTGATTGATGGGAAAATAGGTTAGATTTTGAAGGTAAACCTCAGTCATGAAAGGCACTATAGAAAGTTATCACATAATTTCACTCCCTGGGATCAGCTAGAGTATTAGCTGAGGATGGATTGACTTTATACTGAGTCAATCTGAAAATTCTTTAAGCAAACAAAGATGCTGCAGCTTTTAGAGTTCATGTGTGTTGTTCTACAAGATATTCAGGATACAAGAAGGAAAAAACCTAATGTTTCTCCTTTAAACTGTGAAGGTCCTGTTGTTTACAATTCATTTTTTATGTAATTTAAAGGCAATTTACTTCAACAGCTCACTTGTGAAACCATTTATTCAGGATAAAACCGTAACACAAAGCATTGAGGACAAGGCAGCTAAAATGATCCTCCCACTCCCTCCCCGTTAGCAAGGATATTGGCTTCTGATCCCCGTTGTAAGCTTGGATACCTTGAAGACAGTGTCAGCGTTCTTGCTTTAGTGGTGCAGAACTGATTTTTAAAAAGAATTTTATTAGATTTCTGTGATTTTTTTTCTGTTTTAAAAGCATGATGCATCAGACTACTCCACAATGTTGTTTTGTGTATGTTTTTTAAAATCAAGGTTAAATCCTAGACTCCTCTCTGAATATATGTCATGATTTGTTTGACTTTTTAAACAAATATACTCCTTTCTTCATTATTTTCCTGTTTTCCAAAATAACTGACAAATCATCCTATGAGCTTGTTACTTGACCAGGTGTTTGTTCATTTAGAGATGAGGGAATTGGGAGAGGGAAAACAATCTTCCTTGCTAACATCCAGTCTCAAATATTTATTTTTCTATGAAATAAATCAAGCATGAAAAGAAGAAATTGTTTAACACTAATAGCAAGTGTGTTGGTTTTAATCAGGACAGAGTTAATTTTCTTCACAGTAGATGGTATGAGGCTATGTTTTGGATTCGCCCTAAGATTAGTACTAATAAGGTGCTTTTTTAGTTGGTGCTAAGGAGTGCTTGCACCAGTTCAAGGACTTTTCCAGCTTCTGATATCACAGCTGTGTTCCCAACTTTCTCACTACAGGCAGTGTGTGTGTGGAGGTGGGGGTACAGTTTAGACAGCTGACTCAAACTAACTGGAATATTTCAGTCCTTAGCGTATCATGCTCAGTACAAAAGCCAGGAGTGGGTCAGGGGGCCATAGGTTGTTCGTTAGCTTGTTAGCTCATTAGCTTGTTAGCTCATTAGCTTGTTGGTTTGTGTGTTTGCTCGTTTATTTATTAGTGAGCTGGTGGATGACTTGGCTTTCTTGGTTGTGCTGTTGCCTGTGGGGCTCACTGGGATTCTGCTGCAATCACTCTTAGGCTTTGGCTCTTAGACTCTTGTTACCCAGGACCTGTCTGTGCCTCGGTGGGTGGTGAGTAATTGTATCATGTGTTTTATTTTCTATTATTTTAATTATTTATTAGTATATTGTTAACATTATTAGTATCACTATGATATTAATTTATATTCAATTATTAAATAGCTCTTATCTCAATCCACAAGCTTCCTTGTCTTTTCCTACGATCTTCCTCCTCCACTGGAGGAGGGGGGGGATGTGAGCAAGTGGTTGTGTGGTACATTATTACTAGCCGAGGTTAAAACATGATACCAAGAAAGGCAAAGCCTTTTAACACATATTTTAAAACCAGCTACTTTTCTTTAGCAACTGCAAAACCAGAAAAGGGTCCAGCAGTGTGTCACTGTCTAGAGCAGTGGTTGCATCCATGAAATGAAAACAAATCAAAATGCTCATTAACAGCAAACCAGACTGCAGAAAATTCCCTCTCCACAGAGTTGTGTTGGTCTATCTTTTGGCACTGTAGATATCCTGAGAGAAATTATTCAATGTATTAATATTTGAGGAAGCAAGAAAAAAGGAAAATAGAGAATAAATCAAGGAAATAACCTGCATGAGCAAACAGAAAGTACCCTAATGGGAGAACATATGTTATTCAACTGACCAAATTTGGCTTCTATGTGAGGTGGCACCTCTGGGCTGACTTCACAACTCAAATGTCACCTTGTGTCATGGGAAGCAGCAGCTCTGTCTCTGGTGATGCCTTATAAATAGCGAGGATCTTCTGACTCTCCCAGAGGTACACATCCAGCCAACTTGGAGTGCAGGGTTTTGACTCTTCATAGAAATGCTGACATCAGGAAAAGTCAAGAAACAAAGCAACGGTCAAAAAAAATCTATAATTTTGACAGATATGAGTCCTATAAAGGTGCCACATCACTTTCTACTCTCTCAGTATGAGTGCTCTTTTAATGAAGATCTAATTCATGTTCCTGTTAATGGTGCTTTTGACAAGAGACCTTCTGAAACACAGCACTGCTGGCAGCAGGGAAATAGTTAACAGGTAGGGGGGTTCAGGAAATAAAAGAAGGGCTTTGAATCCTCCTTTCCAGAGTAGTCCAGTTGAGGTAGATGTGCATGTTCCTGATGATAACACTTCTCTGACCAGCTCTCCCTTGTGCTTGTAGAGGAGGGGAAACAAACACACAGGGAGTCACCACCTCTCGAAAAAACAATCACTTCAGGGTTAATTAAGCTCACAAATCAACGAGAGATGTTCAGACTGAGCTCTGTTCAGAGCACGTGCTCCAATGCCTGACAAGACCCAAGGAGGGAGAGGCTTGTTATGAGTCAGAAGGGATAAAAATAATAATCACCGAAAGACCCAACACCAAGACCCGTTTTTGTAGAGTCCCGGTAGAAATATTCTTATAGATTTTGATGGAACTGTATTATTAATATTTATGAAGCCAGCAAGACCTCCAGATGGAAGCTGCACTGTAAGTGCAAAGCTTGATATTAATATTTATTAATCTGAAAGTGCTTATTTAGTTTTTAGGCAATTTTTGTTCCATCCTTTTCCCAAGCAAGCTAACATTAAATCTGTGAATTCTCAGTTTCCCCCTGCTGCCTGTGATGGAAATCGTGCTTCAAAGAGAAATTAAGGGAAATACTAAAGAAAGTTCAGAAAGTCACAGTGTGAAGGCTCAAGAGCTGTTTGCAGAGAGCAGTCATGGCAAGTGCTGAACTTTTCGACTCTACATTGAGCAACATAGTTTTCAAACCTTTTCCTGTGTCCTACATGAAGTCACAGAGAGAAGATAGTGCCCACTGGAACTTCCTCTCAAGGTCTAAATCTAATCTCTAGAAGGAATCAATAAAATTTGCTGCCCATAATCTCACTAATTTGAAAGAAATCACCCATAAGTGAGAGTTAGAGAAGGCTCACTTTTTTAATCAAGTTTAACAAAAGGAAACAGAAAATCTAATCTCAAAAATGTTCTATAAATGGCACACCTCATTTTAGCCAATAGATTCATATCAAATTTTTATTCTTCTTGGATAAAAAGAAATGCAGAACACTGTTAGTTCTTTTTTTTATCTGTCACTCATGTGTCTTTTAGTGAAATGTTGTGTCTGGAAAAAAGAATTACATGATTCAAGTGAAAGTAAGCTGATGGCTTATTTTCCCCTTGACATGAATATGCTTCCTATTATATGCAAATATTGTGAATATTTGTCCTTGCTTATTCATGAACCAAGACTTCAGCTTTTTACTAATACAATTAACATCTGATTTTATCACAAAAAGGTATGCAAACCTTTTTTTCCTCTCTAATGAAACAGAAACATTGGAATAAAAAAATTTCAAAACAAAACAAGGGAAACTCATAATACTATGCTAACACAGACTCAGTGGTTGGGGAGGAAAGACATGCAAAATCCACAAACAATTTGCATCTCCTGACCTATTAGATCATTTTGACAAAAGGCAAACTATGAGATGAAGTGAACTCACTTTTCTCATACTGTTGGTGGGAGATGGCTCAAATCACCTGTCACAGTTTGGCAGCAGGGGACTGAAGTTACTATAGCAAAGCTCACTCCTCAAACTTAGCAGTGCAATAGTACAGTTAGAGGATGTTGGTTGACTCAAAAGGTGTTTGAGATTTCTAGTCCAGCCAGATCAGAGCTTCAGGCTATGTCTCATCCCTCCATTCTAAGTCTTCCTGCATGTTGGTCTGTTGGAGTAAACCTCAAAGCTTTCTTCATTTTGAGAATACACACCTGCTGTTGGTAGCAGCAGTGCACCTGCAAAGGTAATCCCCTGCTGCTGTTCTTTTTTGGAAAAGTAGAAATGAATGGAAGTTGACATTGGTTATTTGTCCCTTCTGTATTATGCCATGTTGTTTTTGTTGTTTTCATCTCCCTTTCCCATTCTTGCTTTGTATTTTTATAAATGTGGTTTCTCTGATGTGCATCTTTTATATTTAAAACAGCACGAATAGGTAACAGCACTGTTATATCTCTGCTGATATCATACTTCTGCAGTCCTTGGAGCCCCTTAGTGACCTCTGCTCAAGGTGAAACTGTTGTTAGTGTAATCTTTGCCAAACTTCCAAAGAGGTAGCCTGAGTATAACTCAGTCTGGCTTTTGAAATCTTTCCTCCCTTTTCCTTCATTTTAGACACTATGCTCCTCTTTGTATGTTTTCCTTGTGAGTTGAGGACAAGCATACATGCACACAGCAACACAGTTTAGTTATCATAGTGATGTCTCTCTGAGATGAGTTGCAACCTGCTGGTTAAAAGTGTGTTCTCTCCACACTGCATCCAAGGTGTAACTTCAGGGGAACTAACAGATCCTTCCAGCGTGACACTGTGTGCAAATGTAATGCATACATTCTTCATTCTATCACCCAGGTTCTTAATAACTCAGGCTGTGAGACTCCTCGGGAACCTCACACAAAATATTCTTATATTTTAACAAGAAAACCTTGATACTTGCTTTATAAGTTTGTCACATTTAAATTGATTTCAAAGTACCAGTGTGTTTACTAAAATTTTAGTGAGAATTTCTTAAGAGACTTACTCATATGAAGCTGTAGTAGGCATGCTACTTCTCTCCTGTTTGTCTTGTATGGACAGCCCCAATATCTGTATGTTCTTAATGAGTTATTGAACTTAATCTTACCCTTTGAGTAATTAACGTTGGAGTTGAATAAGTCTCTTACTAAACTAAATTTTCTGTTCCCTCAACAATAGTGTACTTACTGCCATGTTTAACGGGTTTTGAAGTTGTGATGGCCTACAGTGTATAAAATGGTTTTAAATTATGGATTTACCAATTTCAGGTACCCAGGGATGTAGAGGAATAGTGACTTTTGTCTACTACTTCGTTGATCACCTCTCATTCTTAGATTTTTCTGTTCTTACTAGATGCTT
>NW_010227511.1:48647-84680 GCF_000690775.1 Eurypyga helias | reverse complement strand
CCTACGACTATGTGTTCTTCTAAACAAAATTTATACTGTTTTGCCTCCTTAAAATGACTACCCTGTCAAGTGCAGATAAGTTCTCATTCAAGATAAAAAGGCACCTCTCACATTTATGCTAGGATGGTCTACAACCCCCACAGCAAAAATCCCTACACTTCAGCCCATGCCTCGCTCTTTAATCTCCACTTGTATCTTCACCAGGCATGTTTCTTCTAGCCATGGTTTTCTCCTGAGCAAAATGCATGCTTCACACTTAATTTTTTATGAGGCATCTCCTAATGTACACAGTACTCTTCCAGAGAATTTGGGCCTGAGGCTTCTTTATCCTTTCTGCATATGCCTTGGTCATTGTTATCTGAGCTTTTCAAGGTGGGAACTGGTCATTCTGATTGCCTGGAAATGCAGTTCATTGTCCTTTTAATACTGTTTGGGGAAGAATATAAATTTAGTTATGACTACATACTTATTCTATCATTCTCTTTAGATGTTGGGTGTAGAGACCTTGGAATCACCAAAAGCAGACCTTCCATCTCTAATGATGACCAAACTTTAGCTTGTCCTGAAGTAGCCTGGTTTTCTACTTATTTACAGACATTCAATAGCAAAGGCACCTGGTAAAGAAAATGCAACCCCAATTTTTTTCAGCTTATGGTCAACTGGTGGGGTCCACCTGGTAGCATAAAATATTTATATTCAGCTAGAAAATCAATGAAGTCAGAAAATTACTTCATTATTCTTCATACATGCAAACACACACATATATATATATGCTCACTGCAAAAAGCCTTTACAGCATGGCTGGGTGGTTGGTGTACCATACACCTAGATGGGAAGCAAACCAGATCATGCTGCTTCTGCAGAGAAGCACCTTAGGGTGGTCTCTCTCCTTTTATAATAATGAGAAAAGAGCTGATCACTGAAGCTGAGACACTGAGAAAAGTTGGCAACTCAGGCAGACAGGTCACATTGCATATGGGCTGCTGCATGTTAAAATATTTTCATTTTCTATGACTCCTCATCTGTTTCCCCCTCCATGAACACGCACACACATGCACACAGTTTTCTTCCTTCTGCACTTGATTTCAGAGACCCACAGCTTAGATGTGTTGTTCTTGTGCCCTGAAAAACAAATCTATAATGATCTTGGAAGATACTGGCTCAATTAAAACTATAACAGAGTGGAGGGTTGGAAGGAGTTGTTCGGTTACTGGTGTGAAATGCCAAGCGCTTCTGCAGGCTGGATCCCATGGATAATGAAGGGGTGTCTGTGTGAACTTCTGGAATAAGATGTCTGTGTTTCACAGAAAATGATTCAGGCCCTGGCTGTAAGAACTTTTTTTTTTCTGCTAAGAGACCGCAAAGGGGGAGGTGTCAAAGTTTCTATGTGAAGTGTGTGTAAATGCTGTTTCACAGGACATGTGGATCCTCTTACATTTTCCCCAACCCCCTTTATTGTGCAGTGTGGCGGATGCTGTTTGACTGCTTCCAGCCTCCCCAAACTTACCTCACACCTACATTGTGTAGGTGCAAATCTCGATTCAGACACAAGCTTAAGCATATTTTGGGGCAAGCCAGTGCTGACTTCAGAATGTAAACACAAAAATAAATGCTCCCTGTTTTCTTTTTCCTTTATGCCCACCACCATGTAGCTCATTTGCTTTTGCAATGTGAGAACTTGGCTTATGTCAAGCACTCCAGTCAGCACTGGGGTACTTTCCAGGCAGAACTTCATAAGGCAAGCCAAAGGAGAAAACTGAGGAGCACAGGACTCCTGGAGTTTAAATTCCTTTTCTTACAGACAGGATGTGCTGCCTTATATCTCATTAGTTATATCAGACCGGCAATTTGGCATGTCACCCAAAACATGATGTGTGCCTGGGCACTGATTTTGCTGGATGGCAGTGAAAAATCAGTCTGCAAAGTGTGAGTACTCTTTCCAGTACAGGTTTCTCTCTCCCATGTGGCGAGTGTTCAGCTCAGGAATTAGGGTTCAGGTCTCTCTCTCATATACTGAAGTACACTGAAAGAGCCTTCTGCATCTGAAAGGAATTGAGGATTGTTTTTGCTGCTGCCCAAACACCCAGTCCTGGAGCTGCCATGATCATTGGGTCTGCCTTGGTGAAGAAAGGACACACTCTGCCATACATATTATGTGATTCTATTTCAGAGTTCTTGAAAGTTTTCATGACCTTATACATGTGCTACAAAATGACAGGCAAGCTTTTTGCTAGCTTTTACTGAAGTTATAAAAGTGAATACAAAGCTACCTGTTCCAGGAGACAAATACTAATAACATGACTATTCTGAAAGGAAGCCTTTTCACTAGCATAGACCTATACACAGAAGGAGAGTTGCTTTTTCCTCTTCCCTTACATCCATTTATTTTATCCAGAAGCAGAGAATCATTTGGCTGACAAGAAGCTGGCTTCAATTATTACTACTTTTGTAACAATGGATCTTTAACATCTGGTAAGCCAGGTCAGTCTCACTGAACATCCTCTTGTTCTGTTTTAAAAAAATGGAGTCCCTGTGTTCTCAGTAAATATGCAAGAGATGTATCTGAACAAGTCACAGGCCTATAGAAGGCACCATTCTGTAGCATGACCTCTCCTATAACACAGACCATTTAAATGCCTGGAATTAAGTCCTGTTTAGATGAACAACATCCCTTGAATTTTTTAGGAAGGCAGGTTACTGCAAATCTACTCCAGTCATTGATGGGGTGTTGCAAGGGTCAATTACTCTCAGGAAGACCTCCACTTTAACAAATAAAGCACACTGTGTTTCTCTGAGCCTATTCACTTCACTGTTACTAAAATACATACCGCAGTGTCCTGGAGTGGTGTCAGTGTATATGTGACTGTAGCTTTTAGTTGGATCATTAGACTGGTCAGCTTCTGAAGGGCTGGAGCGTTACGGCAATATAAGTCTCTTATGGGACACTTCTGGTAATGGTCATATTTTAAGATAGTTCTTCAAAGCCTTATATATAATAATTGAGGTTATAGCAAGTGTCCATTCTAGGAAGGAAGAATCTCTTGATAGGTTGCTTTTATTTTGTTTTGGTGTTTGGCTTTTTGTTTGTTTGGGGTTTTTTACTGGAGGGTATACTACTCACTTGATTCATTAGGGTGCCTATTTTCTTCTTGTCTCGCCCTATCCAATAGCAAAAGAAGTCTACAAGGTTCTTCACATCATCACATCTTGTTATTAGGTTAGATTTCTGCTTCTCTTCACTACCCAGATCTTTGGGTAGATGTTTTTGAGCGTGCTGCTTCCAAAAAAGAAAGTGATGTCTTTATCTTTCCATTTATACACCTTATACTAACAGTGAATGAGTGGTGGTAAGGTGTGTTAGGGTCTGGACTGTTGGATCTAACATGCTAAACCATCTGCATTCATCTGTGGATTCAGATGTTCATTCTTGTATGATTTGTTACCAATACCTTCAGTGCTGTCTTGGTACGCAGTTATTGGAAAGATGGTGCAATGGGAGATGAGTAGTTAAAAGATGCATAGATGCAAAAGCTGATAGAAGAAGGTTGCCTAGCTTGCTGGGTAGATGGTGCAAAAATAAAAGTCCATATGATTATGTGTAGAATGTAAGGAGGCCACACCTTTATCAGTATATGGCAAAGCTGAATATCACAAACTATCACACAGATAATAGGTCATTTGAAACTGGTGTCTCTGAGAGGAAATAAAAAATTTGGATGTGAGCTGAGAAAACATCAAGCACTGCCAGTCCTATCTCTTTGGAGACACAGCCAAGTACCAATACTGAGTACTGGAAGGATTACAGGCTTGATTAGAACCTTGGCTTTATGTAATTTTTTTTTTATTAAACAAATACATTCCAATACAGATGTTTAAATGTTGTGCGTTACAAATATCTTTCGTGACATCATTAGTTCAGAAGTAAAAAGGATCCAAATAATTAGTTCTTTGCATTCCTATTCTAAAGAAGAGTAGACTGGCAGTTGTAGCTCTTTAGAATTTATTTGCTCTGGTAAATGACTAAAAACATTTTAAAACACTTTTTGAAAATTTTTTTTTTACAAAGCACCTGTTTTAGAATCAAATGAAGAAATGGAATTCCAGGGAAATGACAAACATATAATCTGCAGCATTCCAGTACAAAGAAGTACCAAACCCGTGGAAACCTTTGTATTGTCTGCCTTATCAAAAAGGTGGTGAAAAATATCCATAGGCTCAAGATATTTATGCCCTAGATTGCTAGAGAGATGGAAAATATGAATTGCTGTTATCCCCTTTTTAGAGAGATAGGATCAGTAGCACAAAACAAACATGTAATTTGCCTAAGTCACAGAACGAAACTTTGAGAGAGACAGGAAGAAAATCCAAACTGTTAAGATCTGCTCACCTTGGCAACCCCCTGTTTCATGAAGTTCTTGAACATTCAGACAAGGTCAGCATTGAATTTGTCAGAGTGTCATGGGACTGACCATGGGTTACCTCAGCTGAAAATGTCTTCAAGCAACAGCTGTCCTGTGCCACTGTATGTCTGAGCTATGCTTTTTCTGTATTTTCTTTAAAACCCACTTTTCCCTGCAGTTGTAAAGACTAGTTAATGACTTCTTTGGAAACATGGGCTTACGGCTCAAGCTTTCGCACAATTGCCAAGACAATTAGCCAGAAAGTTTTAATCAACAGATTTGCCTGTAGAAATGTCTGCTTCCAGGCTAATCAACTTGCAGTAATGGTTTAACCTTCTGATTATGTACAGGAGTAGTTATGGTAGAAATTTTGGCCAACACTATACTTTTAACTGTTTAATACCAGTATTCATTACACATCACAGCTCTTCAAGCTAGATTTCTTACATAAAAGGCTCTGCTAAAGACCACTAGTCAGAAACAGATGATGTATTCATGATTTTGAATAGCATGGTTTGCCTGAGAAAATAGGGTAGACCTATGAAAATCATGGCTTCATAGCACTGGCCTGTGCCTATTATTTTCAAGCTAGGGCAGGCAGTTGCTTTGTCAGCTTTAACAGCTAAGAAAAACTTTGCCTAGTATTTCAAATGTTCTGTCCATATTGTGTGCTCCTGACTTCCTTCCTCAAATCCTTCCAGAACTTTGGTCTGCAAAATCCAGTCAGTCAAAATTAGCTGTATTCCATCACCTATGATGGTAAGTAAACTTTGTGACTCCAGAAGTAAAGTGATCACTTGTTCATTTATTACGTGTAATTCTTGATGAGAACAAGTATTTTTCAAAAGAGGAATGGGAGATCCAGGATTGCACGTCTTTGTAGCAGATAGGGAATTTTACGTGAAGATCTGAACTTTGTGTACATAATTAAAACATAAAACTGTTTTAATTGGTGCCATGAGGGAAGTAGAATTTCATTGTGACAGTAAATGATTCTATTTAGAAATTAATTTTTCTCCAAATGAAACTCAGATGTTGAAGTTTCTCAGGGGTGAAAGTATTATTTCAGGCTCAAGTCAATTTCTGTAAATCCATTTTTAGCTTGATACAACATTTTAGAGTATGCCAGGTTTTGGGAGGGGTTTCATTTGGTTTTAGTTTTGTTTGATTGTTTTGTGTGTTGGCTGGTATTCTGAAGAAATTCCTATCAGCATGTGTACATTTGCACCTAATGTTTCTTCTATCTATCTTGATAAATTAATATTTCTGAAGGAAAACATATTATGCAAGATTTAATTCTTGAATGTTTCTGGTTTTGGAGCCACTTTTTGTTTCTTTCTACATCTGTAAAAGATGAGCTAATGTAGCCTGAGAATGCTCTGAATAAAGAACAGCAAGTACCTACCATATCTCTGAGGAAGAAATGGGAAAGAATCAGCCTCATCAAGTCCCTGTCCCTCTTCTGGTTGTGACTGACACTGCTTGTGGATGTTATTTCCAGACACCCAGTCCACAGTATCATGGGATAAGTCAGTCATTCAAGTGATCTTGCAAGGATTAATAATCCCACCCTTTAGAAAAGTGTGCACAATGTTTTTCTTTACCTCTGGTACAAAAATATCTAACATACAAAGCATTGTATTATCAAAAGTGACATGTAGTTTGCTAAATGCCCACATTGAATTACTTAATTGACCTCTGCAGTGTCAATAACCAAACAATGGTTGGTAATAATAGTGTTGTAGTGATTCAGTAGTAATGCAATTCCATTCATTATTGCTTTCACTGGAACACAAGATGTGGCTAGCAATGACTTCTTTTGCCACTGAACCCAGCCTATGTTATTGTAGACAGCAATGTCATATAATTCCCTTAAGAAATTTATTAGCATCTGTCTTAAAGCTGTTACTGATATTCTTGGAAGCCAGTTCTAGGGTCTTACTAAACTAGTGGGCAGGAAATGTCTGCTAATTTACAATTTTAATTTATTCAAGTCAAGCTTATGTCAACGTATTAATGTTCCAGATTATTACTTATTTTAAATAGCTCCTTTAGTTCTTCTTTCTCCTTGGGGATTTATTTTTTCCCCATGATGTATTCACAGGGATCAGTTCTATAATCTCCCAGATAAATTTATGTTAGAGCAAAAAGGACAAACTCTTCTAGCCACATGCGATAAGACAAGCACTCCCTGCTTCCAGTCTTATCAGTGTTCTCTGTAACTGCTTATGTTTGATCTCAATATTCCCTGAATGCAGGTGGCCAGAACAGGACACAAGACACAATATTCCAGAAAAATTTCACATATCATGATGTTAATATTTGACTGTCTACAATAGAAAGTTTGCCTGATTACCATCCAGGATTGTGTCTGAGACTTTTGATATAGTTCAAAGTGTTGTCCAATATACCCAATGCCTGTCTCATTCTCTGTCACTTCCAGTTCTTGAGCTCATGGTCTATTGCCTGTTAGTAGCCTCCAAGAATGTGACCTTATGGTTTATACAGATAAGTTTCATCCCATTTCTATTAGCGTTTTCAAGGTCATCCAGCTCTTCCTGTCTTATATTCTGATCACCCTAGATTAATGATGCTTTTCAACTTAATTAGAGCACTCCCACTTTTGTGGCATGATTCTTAATGAAAATAAGTAATCCTGGAGGAATTCTACTACTAATGTTCTTAGAACAATAGTTCTCATTTTAAAGCAATCTGCTGTAGTGCCTTTGGCGAGCTGCTTGCTCACATCAATTAACTGAAAAATGGCCAATTTTTTTCTGCACAAAGAATACTTCCTGACAGAAACATCTTTTAGCTGATGACAACAGATTATGAGGACAAGTGGTAGAGGGGTTCTTTCAATGTTTAATGCTAAATTTGAAAAACATGACCCTCTGTCAAAGTACAACACAAGGATATTGCAGTGCTAGTGGACTGGACTTGATGGTCAAGCAAATAAGAATGTCTACATTTTGTTGTTGCCTAAAGAAAAATTAAAAAAAATCACAACAGCAACCAAAATAAGTGTCTGCAACCTCTGCACTGCAAAACATCAGTCGAAATCAATATAACTATGAGACAAAATAATGTTCTACTATGTCTTGTTAGCCTGTCAAACTAATCCATGCAAATAGTCTTTATGCATAACTGTCTTATTCAGATACTTGGATGTAATCCATCAAACACTTCTCATCCATTAAATATAATTATATGCTTTGTTGGAATAACCAGATGTTTAGTGCTAAGCTGAGCAGATGTCTGTACTTCATACCGGAAGGTTATAAACCTATTTACCCCAGCAATAAACTACAAGTATTAAAATGATGGAGGAAGTGAGTAGTTCTCACTTTGTTTTGGCAAATTGCCAGTAATTCATTCTCTTCAGATCAGCTTAAAAAAGTTTGCTACGGGGTAAATTTGACATAGGATCCCGTAAAACTTGGCTGACCTTTTGTAATGCGTGTGATCACGACCACTTTGAGTCCCTTAAATAGACTTTACTCACTCTTGCAGTGAGTTTGGTTTTCAAAGATTTTGGGCTAGATTTTAGACAGGGATAAATAAAAGGCACAGTGTTAGAATGGTTCCCTTTCATTCCAGGAGTATCTGCATTGTGGAATGCGGCCTCTGTTTCAAAGGACTAGTCTGAGAATATAAAACTGGGTTTATGCAAACCTCTCACTTTTTTCAGCTCTTCCTCCTCAAAATCTGAGATCCAGATTAAAGGTCTCATGTAATAGTCTGTTGAGATGTCAGAAATATGTTTGTTCTAAGACAAAAATAAATGATACCTTAAAACTTGTTTTCTTTCATCCAAATACGTATATATCTTAGTTGCCTGAACTTCAGTTTATTTTCACTGGTTTATCTGCAAACTCCTGAACAAAAAATTCCAAGTTGGAATTACTCTGTTGGAAACATAGAAATGGGTATTTTTTTAGGGTGGTAAGTAGAGCTGCAGGATTAATTTCCCGGAGAGTGCATCTGCTATGTTATGGCTGCAGTCCAGTAAACCACTTAAACAGTTAAGCACATAAATACTTTTACTGAATCCACTTCATAGAAATTTCTGAAATACATACAATAATCATTTTAAAATATAATTTTGGTATAGAGAGTTGAGTTATGTATCTTTTCTTTGTTATTCTTTTAATTTCTGAGCATTTCAGCAATATCAAGTAACACTGAAATGGATATATTTCTTCAATTGTAGAAGTTAACTCTGACAGGTAAATAACTAGTGCATCTGGTTTCTTGAGTTGAAGCAATTCAGGATAAATGGTGACAGGAAGAGTGACTAAAAAATGAAGGAACTTAGGGTGGGAAGAAAGTCTAGAAGCCCAAAGAGGAAGAGGGCTGGCTTGGGAATCTTTTTCTATGGAGAAGAAAGAAGACATCCTCAAGAGGTACTAGTACACTGGGGAGCCAATAACTTTTCTAACTTCTAGAGGGAAAGTCTCAGGGAGGTAAACGGTGCTGGCATTTTGAACAAGGAACAGATCAGGTGAGGCAGAAAGGGAAGTAATCCAGTGTAAGGTGGTGGGAACAGTTGCTCATTCAGCTCATGTCTGCCTGCTCGGGGTTTATCTCTTTATTGAAGTAGGTTTCCTCTGGAGTTAGTAGGTTCTTCCTGTTCCTTACAAGATAGAATTACTCAGAAGCAGAGAAAGAAGGTAAGGTGACATTGGCCAAAACACAGTTATGGTCAAAGATTTAGACAGGAATCTGAAGGAAAAGAACAAAAGAGTTTGTGAAGAACTCTCTCCAGGAACTCGGACACAAGGAAGATTTAGTTCCTTACAGGGCACCAATAGTGTGGTTCAGGCCTTGGTTCAAGAAGAAGAAACAACTTCTAAAACAATGAAAACAGCCTGTTTTATTTATTGATTATGGGGAATTGCTCTGAAAAGTCACATGGCATCATTTCTATGTCCTGATCTGACAAGCTTTACAAGGTTTCTGGAATAAATTTTCCTCTCATTCATCCCTGCACCTTAGAAGAAAAAATTCCTTTTTCATGCTCATAAACTATGATCAATTGTAGTTATGCGCCCTAAAAATGTGGTTATAATCGCACTGGGCAACTAGGCTAAAATTGGGATGCAGGGCCTTTTTATCCGTTTCTTCTCCATAGAACACATCCCATCCTCCCACAGAGCCTGAAGAATAAATAGATCCTTTTTAAACATTATCAAGGAGACAGCTTGTCATGGCATGTTAGCTGACTCATTAAGATTTCTATATCAATGATCATCTGGGCTGATGGAGGGCCATTGAGCTGTTAAGATAATCTCACTCTAATGTCTGCAAATACAAGTTCTGGCTTTAAAAGTTTTTTCATGTGGTTTGCTGTTATTGAGTCATATTTTTTTACTTCTTATGAATGCAATCATGAAATGTTGTTTCAGTAATGGCCAAACATTTTGAGATTAAATTATTGAACAGCAACCATCATAAAACTGTTTTCAACTATTGACAATACTGTTTGAGCAGATCTGGTCTGAGCCTTTTTTGGGTGCTGGATTCCTAACCTCTTTGAGAAACTCTATTAATTTACATTACTCAGCTCTGAGTAATGCTGATCTGAAAAGGAGAGCAGTCTTGTGACAAAGAAGTTGCATTTATTTCTGGTCTGTGACACAGACTGTCTGTGAGATGTTAGATAAATCACATATATTTGGACTTCTGATTTATTAGCAGAAATAGAGAAACATTACTACTCTATTTCCATTATGTTTTTTCCATTTCATTTATAGCATCATGACAGTGGAAAGTAGAAACACACTGACATCAGTGTTCAGCAATCAGGACTTACCTTCAACAGTCTTAAATCCAAAAACTTCTAGGATTTTTTTTTTTGCTATGAATGTTTCAGTTTGAGATTTTTTAGATAGTCACTGTTACAAGGAGTAGAACTTTTTTTTTTAACAAAATTTGAGGTTGTGTGATAACAATGATTCCTGCAAATGAGTTCTGAAAAAATTGTTGCAAGTTGCACTTGTGATAAAAATCAGGACCGATCACAACTGTGAGAGCGTCTTGTGTTCTCTATTGGTACAGTCTAGAACAAAGAACACTTTACTATGGAAAAAAAAAATGCAAATCTCTATCTTATTTTATTAATCTGGACCAAAGATTACTTCGTATGCAAACTCACTGACACATGAGCTAAAGTATATGAAATACTGCTGAGGTTTATTTCTGCATTTTTAATCATGCAAGGCAATCAATTAGCAATCATGCTTCCTAGGGATCCTCTGCCAGAGGAATGGTAGTAACTAAGGGATTCAATTATCACTTCTGTTCAGTTTGAATTCATATGGCACCATGATAAATGGCTCCTACTGCTTGTAATAACAATACTTTCCACACATTTATTTTCACTTGTTTACTTAATTAATATGCCACCCACAGTCACAATATGTGTGCTTGTTTACAAAACCTTCAGTAATCAATAATTGTTGTCCTTGTGATACCAAAAAAAATATAACCTGAAACATTGCCATGACAACTCTTTTATAATGCTTTCACAGTAAAACCCTGGCTGGCTTTTGGCACTGACCTACCAAATGCCATGGAATATGAAGTTTGAATAGTTACGACTATAAAGTTTCCACTTTATATTTAGGAAAATTGTTTCAAGATTGCCAAGCTGGCTTGCTTAGCCCAATTTAGTAGTAGTAACACAGTACCATTGGGCAAATCATCTGTGAAATAGGTTTTAAGAAGAATTTTGGCTACCTCAGCACTATTTCATACTGTGCAGGACAAACACCTGACTCAGTTCCTTAAGAGAGTCACCAGAATTGTTGCTCATTTTTACCAAAATAGGTGTACAGTTCTCCAAAATATAAAAAATGAATGGGCAGGAATAGCAGTGAAAATATTTTCCGCACACTGCTTAAAGCTGAGACTGCTTCTGTGAACAAATAGTCAATTCTGTCTTTGGTGACTTATTTAATATTTCTTATTGTGTGAACAACATATTATTTTACTTTTGAGTGATTATATTAATATTAGTCATTGAAAATACTCAATTACCAGTTAATAAATGAAAAAAAATCCTCTTCAGCCCCAAATGTCTGCACTTTCCCATGCAGTAAATAATGAATAATCTCTGTTTTGCTAATGTATCACACATATGTAGAAATGAGCATCACAAAGATGAAGAGGGATCTACACAGTGAATTACTCTGTTCCTTTATAAGTGTATCCTGGTCTAGTTGGACATCAGACAGGCATTTACACCAGAGAGCATATTGGGTTCCTGTAATGAGGCTGGCTGAGAGCTTAAAGATTTTTAATTGATTTCCAATACATCTGTTAAGAATTATTCACTTCAGGTGGTCATGTACCCATGGCAAGCCAGTCTGAGTCTCATTGACTTACGACTTAGGACAATGTTATTTTTAAGGAAAACTGTTAACTTCCTAGACTGGCAAGTCTGACTCTTATTAAAGAGTAGTGTAATCTCTAATGAGCCTGAGTCCTGCCACACTGTGACTAAACTGAAATACTCAATGCTCTCCAGACTGGGAAAGCCTGGGATACCCAGATAGGTGCACACCTAGCTGGATGGCATGTGTCAAACAAATTCATGACATTGAAGACCTTTGTCTTTCCAGGAAATACAGACTCTTCGCCTGCCCCTTCTGAAACCTGTGACAATCCAGGTGCCATTGCTCTAGCTTTTTGGTGGATTTTGGACAGAAAAAGCATGCGTGGCTGTGGATAAATAAATGAAAAAAAAGATAACATACCTAGACAGGTCACATTTAAATCTCTGGGGTGCCTGAACACAATACCCACTGTCATCTACAGGTTTGGTTCGGATGGGAATAGAGAGCGTTGAAGGCTTTGCTTTCCTAGGCTCTGCATTATTCAATACAGCCTTGGCTTGTTACAGTTCCCTTCAACATTTATTTATTTGCTTAACTCTGCATTATTTTTCTAGACCAAGAGGTAACTTTGAACAAAGCAAAACGATGGGCTCTGCTGTACTACCTTATACATGTAACAGCCAGATGTAAAAGTTCCGTTCTCCATGCCTCAAAGTTTTGTGAGCCTTTGAAACTGTGTTTCGTCTAGGCATATTTCTTTTAAATATAACACACACATTCACTGAAAATGCTGTCAAATACAGCAAGCTTAAATCTTTGGGACTTCTTCAATTTTTAACCCAATCCATACTATACTAGAGGTGTGGAGAAAAAGTTATGTGATACCATCTTCCTTAACACCTATGCAGCTGAGACATGAACTCAGTTTTATTAGAGGTCAATTTTGTACCAGAGGTAGCCATAGTAAATTTGATCGCTCCATAAACATTCAGACTTTTTGGTTGTGTTTCAAGAAAAATCTTGTTTCACCATCTCCTTTTGTGTAATTGTATTTGATATTAGAACTCCACAAAACAGGCACTGGATCAGTCTATTCAGGCAGAAGAAGCTAAAAGCTAGCAAATATCTTAGCTGTAGAACAGCTTATTTCACACATCCAGTTTTCTTGCCAAAAAATTTGTTCAGTATTGGAGTGATTTTTTTTTCTTTCTTTCTTTTTTTTCCCCCCAACCCTGGAATGATCTTATTGAGATCTGAAGGCAGATGTTATGCTTCCTTTTTTCTCACCTGCCACCCACCCCATCCCCGAAGTTCATTTACTAAACTAAGATCTATTCAATACTGAAATTAAATTTACAGAAAGCTCACTATGCTGTAGAAAAATGACGTTATTAGCTGGCAGCTCAGCTTGTCTGCACTGGATCTGGTCATTGTGCCTAGGTGGTATCCAGACCTTCCATGCTACCAGCTTGCTCCTGTTCCAGGAAACATGAAACCAGCCTGGGGCCCTGAAACCTAAAACTAGGTTATGCCCCTTCCTTCCACCTTTAGGCATACTAGCTTGTAGTAGCACATACACTTCAGATAACCCTCCAGTGGTACCAACAGTGTGGTAAGGTACTGTTGAGTATAAGCAAAAGACACACTTATCCACTAGCTGGACTCTAGGAACATTGAATGGTTACACAAGCAATTCTAGAGAATAGAGTATGACCTGAAAGTAGCTGCTTGTTGATGATCTTATACATTTCCTTGTTTAGTTGTTAGCTTCTAGAATAGAAATAAGAATTGAAATTATTCCTCTACAGATGTGGTAGTGAAAGCTGCTCTTAAAGCAGTTCTGGCTGAACTTGGGACATGGAGTAACTGAAGATTTACAGCCACTAAAGGAAGGGACCCTCCCTGTGACTGGGGCTATCTGCACAATTTGATATAGAGAGCAGATGTGGAGAGCTTCCAGTCTAAACAAAGAAGTGACATTTCTGCAGTTCAGACAATGATACTGGTTTGCAGTATCAGATGTTTAAAAAGGTGGAAGAGGAAAACTGATTTTCATTAACTTAAAATTACTTTTAGAGGCTGGTTTTATTTTTTGAAAAAAAAAAAGTAATATTTAAATTAAAATAAGCTAAAAAATGGTAAAAACCTTATTTCTAACCTTGTCTTCTTGTTTATTTCCTTGTCTGGTTATGTAATTTGAGAGCTTAATTTTGGAAATATTGAACCACTTTAAACATCTCTCCTACCCCTTTTTCAAATGCAAAGTGAGAATAAATATTTAAATATTTTCTCTAAAGCTTTATTTTCCTTCAGCAATTGTTGCTCTTTATCTTAAAAAAAAAAGACAATAAAATAATTGCAGGAAAGAAAGGAAGTTTGCACTAGTTAGCTAGAATGGAATGAAATAAAATGAGTGCCATCTACTGGTTGTGAGTTCTAACCTGTAGGTTCCTTAACCTCCTATGCACTTTGGCATTGCAGTGCTTGCCTTGTATTAAAACTCATCTTTATTCAAGAAAGATAATAAAACACTTCATCTCTCCACTGTCTCATGCTTCTGGATGAGCAAAAGACATTATGTTGTAGTCTTAAATTATAAGTAAAGACACTTTATAATTAAGAAGGTGCTATTAATCAAATCAACCAGCAGTAGCTCAGTGTTTTAATTATACACAAATATTGTATTTAGTCTCTTCCTTTTGGTTATTCATCACCTTCATCCACTAGACTGCTGTCTGTTGATTATTTATTAAATGTTACTGAAGACTTGCAATATTTTTTATGAGCATAAAAAAGGTGCTTCAGAATTGATACCAACATTGCTTTTTTTAACCATAAAGTAGAAAATCATGTTTATATTTATAGCTAGGTTGTGTGTACTGTGTCTTTAGATGTATACACATTTTACTGTAACAATAATTTCCATTTATTACATAAAGTGACTTTTGATAATTCCACTTTTTATTCCACACTTACGGTGCAGCCACACTGAGTGGGATTTCTAACGGATTATTCACCTTTCTCTTAGGTAACAAAGTTAACTTTCAAGAGTAAGGAAACAGACAACAATAGGCTTCTTCAAAATTATCAAATCAACAAAATACATCTTTGGTCATATAAATGTGGATTCCTGAATCACAGGAATTTGAACTAGTCAAACTAGTTCAAAATTATCATGAATCAAGAAGTCAATACTGGTTTAAAACAACAGCTAATATTGGTTTTCTTACTAAGAAAGCAGAATAGGGATCAAGAATTTCAGATTTCCAAAAGTTATCAGACTTTCAAAGTTTTTTTTCATTTTGATTACTGTAAATGTTTGACCTTTCCAAACATGTTGTTGGGGAAATAAAATCCCAACCCCCACAACATACGATTCCTGTAATCTGAGAAGTACAAGCTTCTCTTGTCACCAAGAGGACTCAGGTTTCAACCTGAATATGCTCAGATGGCATCTCTAACTACCATGCTGTTAAAGACACTGAGGTTGGTCATGCATGCTGTGCTTTAAATTGAAATTTGTATTCTGGGATGCTAGTCAAGTACAGGTCAAATGATCTAAATTGCATCTCAGTTCCTGTTTCTAACATTTCTTTCCTTTAGCATAGTTCAAACCCTTCAGATGTTCCCAGTCAGTAAAAAATAATAATCATGGGAATATTGAGGTCAGTTCTAAAGCTAAGACCCACTACTTTGTGAAAATGGAAAACTTGATGTTACATTTTATTTTCGATGTCGAAAGTCATGAGCTTCTTAGGATGTTCATCATGATGCTGGACACTTCACTGAGAGCTCTGTGTGTCTTGTTCATGGAGAAGAAATTTGAGAAACATCTACAAGCACGAAAAATGGGAGGGCAGTTGAGTCAAAAACCAGAAGGCTGTAGACACATGGTAGGAAAGAATAAAGCAATTAGCTCTTTTTTTCCCCACAATGAACCAGTGTATACCTTGCTTCACTGATTATACGTTTCTCATGTCCTCCAATTCTTAGTTCCCCTTATTCATTTATACTCATTGTGATGAGATCTAAAATAAAATCACAAAAGAAATTTAAATAGAATTACAATAGTTGGGTGTAGATAGAGAGTAATGCCCCAACAGATACTGGCATTTATTGTCACAGGTTATTTGGAGGACAAAGAACAATTAAGGCTTTCTTGGTTTTAGGCATTTAAAAATCCAACTTTCATTCTGGAATCAACCTCCCTTCCTCTGTATTTAATAAAGAGGAAGACACAAAGAGAGAGGAAACTTTGGGAAAATCTGTTATTCCTGAAGGTACTTCTCTTGGGGAAGACTGCCTGTTCTTCTCTCAACAGCTGGGTCACAGATACACAGCATAGCCAGAAAGGATGCTGAGCTGGGGACTGTGTTCGGATTTGTGAAAAGAAAGATGGTAGAGTGGGACAGGAAAAAAATTGTGTTCTTTGGGTTCATGGGTGGCACATGTTGCTGGCCTGAATCTTTAGCATCCTTTAGGATAACAACTGCTGCCACAACTGAGCAGAAAGAGAACAATTTGTTTGCAGCAACTCTCTTGTGACCCCATGGACTGATTGACAGCTTTATTTACAAATTGTGCCATTTGGCCTTGGCCTTTTGACAACTCCTTTCACAAAACGTAGCTCATGCCTGAAGGAAAGTTATTGAAATACTTCTTTTGATGGCAAGATAATGATTCAGTCATTTTTTTTTTTTTTGTGTGCTTGCATTGATCTGCCCAACAGTACCCTTCAAGTGGAGAGTTTAAATGCCATGGGCATTGTAGGGAATCACTGCAGCATCATCATAAAGCTCAAGCTTTAACATAGATGTAATGAACTGGACTTCTGTAAACTGAAATCTATCATGGAAATATTTTTTAATGAAGAACCATGCCCTTTTCTTCCTCATTTGATCTCATCACTATCAGCAATAACCTATAGTGCCTTAGGGATGTTTGCATAGGCACGTTGATTTAATTTCAGCTACTTTTAACCTTCCTAAAATCAGGCACTTAATTTAAGTCAGTCAATTTCTGTAGTCAGAGGAAATGGATATTTTCCTCCAAAAGATCCCTCCCCTCGTACCTTTGGACAGGATAAATAATTGCTTGCATCCCTCTCATTCAGAAGGAGTTAGTGTCCCCTGCCCTATTTTTGATAGCTATCAAGAGCACTTGACAGTCATAGTCTCCACTATGAAATCTCTATTTTCCTTGACAATGGCAGCCTGGACCTGCCCTGTTGTATGCAGACTGTTTTATCTATTTGCTCTTTCCATCTGGATGGTAGGACAAAGACAAAGCAACATGAACTCTTTGCATACCTATTGCTGAGTCCCTAGATTCTAATGGATGACTTATGTCTCCAGAATCTGTCAGTCTCTTATCTTTGCAAGATGTATCTGCAGTGGAAACACAAAATTCCATGGAGAGCTCAGTTTTACAAAGCATATTGTTGGGGTTTTTAATTTAAAAAAACCCATTGTTTTATAGTTTACATGATAGTAACTCCAATATTATCCCGTGATTATCCCATAATCTCTTCTTGAGGAGGATTTGGGGGTGTTGGTTGATAAGAAGCTCAACACGACCTGGCAGTGTGCACTGGCAGTCCAGAAAGCCAATCGTATCCTGGGCTGTATCTAGTGAAGAGTGGCCAGCAGGTGAGGGAGGGGATTCTCCCCCTCTACTCTGTACTCATGAGACCCCACCTGGAGTGCTGCATTCAGGTATGCAACCCCCAACATATGGAGGACATGGACCTGTTGGAGTGTGTCCAGCGGAGGGTCATGAAGATGATCAGAGGGCTGGAGCACCTCTCCTGTGAAGAAAGGCTGAGAGAATTGAGCATGTTTAGCCTGGAGAAGGGAAGGCTCCGGGGAGACCTTACAGCACTTTCCAGTACCTAAAGGGGCTGACATGAAAGCTGGAGGGGGACTTTTTACAAGGGTGTGTAGTAACAGGGCAAGGGTTTATGGCTTTAAACTTGAAAGAGATATTTAGAACCCTGTACTCTCTTAGGGCTTGGTCACACATGCTCACAGGCCAGGGCAGTCAGTTCTCAAATTCATTTCAACTCCCCAGATAAAACTAGCAAATATATAAAACCCTGTGCTTAAGAGCTTGCAGTAGACAGTAACTTGATCAAGTTTCTTTAGGATTCTAGAAATTTTAACACATTAATCTATTTATTGAATTTCATTCCTCTTTTCTGTCTCTAAATCATTCAAAGAGAAATCTAGATTTTCTCAGTGTTGTACATCTAACAGTTTCTGCAAAATAATCTAGAGACTAGAAATAAATAGGAGACAGTCTTTGTGCATTTCCAACACACAATTAAAGCCAGTTTTGAATTTTAGAAAGTTTTGTGTCTGCTGCTCAAGAGGGAAGGAGGGATAAACTGTCACTTCTAGGTGTCTGTGTGAATACCAAACAGGAAATTTGCCTGCTGTGAATGTTCAGGAGCATGTGCATATAGTTTATCAGTTTCATGAATGTTTTTTTTACCAGCTTATGTAAAGTGATTTATAATGATGACTTATTCAATACTAGCTTCTTATTCAATGGTGATACTTCTTCCAAAGCAGTGTATAATAGGGCTGTTCTCCATATGAGAATCACACTTGATATGTACAAGCTATATTTAATGGTGACACTAATCTAAATCTGGGAATGTTAGCACTGCTGATTTTTAGACTTTTCATCTGAGGGGTACCTTTTGTCATCTTTATTGAGAAGAAGAGAGTGTTCATGAGTAACTATTGTGAATAGGGTACGTCTTGCATAACTTTAACATGTAAGAACGAGAACATCTGTCTAAAGGTGCTCTCTTTTGTCCAAGAATAGAGAGAGGTAAATCTAAAAGATCATCCAATCTGCTTGTTTGGCTAGGATGGCCTAAAGACACCACTGTGGTGCTTTAGATTGTACAGACCCCAGATGATCCACTAAGACAAGGCATCTGGCTTTTCAGCAACAAAAAATGGAAGGTGACTTAAGCTGTAATTATGACTTTGGGGGTGGGTAAACCAATAGAACAAATAGTAAGTGGAAGAAATAAAATTAAACCAAACAGATATTTTATCTGTCCTTTTAAGATCTTTATTTAGTGATATCCTCAGTCTGTTTTCTTCTATTCTATAATTATCCTTTTCATTGAGTCAAAATCTATTATCCTGCTGTGCAACATCTCTTGTTCCAAATCAGCACCTGCCAAATAAAAACTATCCTCTCTTTCATTGCCTTTAATTTTCATGTCTGACGTTTCCTGAACATACTGTGGAGTTTGTTAAAGCCTAGTACTAAGGCTTGCTTGTCACCCGTATATCATTCAATTATCCCTTTTTCTTACAAATATTTATGACATATTCCCTGGTCAGAAAACTGACTTCTTTACTAGATCACAATCTTTGATAGAAACCAGCTGTGAGTGTTATGATCTAAGGGTTTAACTCTGAAGTATGAAGTTGTCTGCTGAGGGAAGAGTAGAGCAGTGAATAGTAGATTAAATGAATAAGGGAGGGAAAACATCAAAACTCTGATCTCAGTAAATCTAGATTAATGTGGTGTTTTGCCTCTGTGTCCACTTTAAAATTCAGCCTTTTTTACTCAGTATTAGTTCACTTGAGGTGAGCTTTGTCTGCTTGGTGGTAGGTACACGTCTCCTTGCATGACTATGCTGTTTTAATAGGTTTCCAGCATGAAGAATAACAACCCAAAGAATAAAACCCAAAAGAATCGCGACTGAGTATAAAACAAGTATCAAACTTCTGTCTGGAGAGAAACATTTTCTTGATGAAACGCAAGTATGCAGAAAAGAAGGTCACATTTTGTTGGTAGCAAAGTCATCCTGGCTTAGCTTGAGCATGTGGTCAGTGAATTCTTAGAGCTTTATTAATTCCTTCATTTATTTTTATTGAAAGAATTTTTTTAGTGTTTTACCTGTACAGTTGTGTGCATTTTGAGGAGCAGTAGGATGTTTGTTTTGTTGATAAATACAGAAAACTGATGTTTCCTCATGATCTGACCATCTAGGTTTAGATTTTCTTGGGATGATTATTTGGAAATAAGTATTCCCTGGTAAATGGAAAAAAAGTTGATGAGCCAAATGATATCCTGGTAGTGAGAGGCCATGGTGCTGTGTAAGATCTCTTGTGAATGTAGAAATGTGACCTCTTCAAAAGCTGTGGCTTTGAATGGAAATGCTTAATGAAAGCCCTCTCTTTTGCTCTGCTCTTGACCTTCACAGAATTTTCTTAAGGGAAAAAAAAAAAAAAGGATCAGTAAAACATTATCAGTACTTACAGCCCTTCTTTCCAAACCACAGGCTCATCAATATTTCCCACCACCCTTTTCCAAAACAACACAATTATCCTTACGGAGGCAAATCAAGAAGTGTCCATAAGAATAGAAAGAGATAACTGCTAAGCAAGGCAGACCAGTCTACTGTGGTGATCTGAGCTGATGCTAAATATAATATGAAATTGTACTAAATATATTTCTGCAGGGTTTTGATTTCATTTCCAGAGGGTCTTATTGACAGAAGTGTATCAGCATCACATTTCCAGATGCAAGGCAATTGATAAATGTAAGAATTATTACTAGTTGTAAAGTATTTTATGCTAACAGTTTGTTCTGCTGAAATATAGTGCAATGTCAATTAAGAAAAAGTCTGAATAAAAATGGATTTATTTTATACATATTATCTATGTAGCTGTGGGTATCTACATACTTGCATGCACACCTATAGAGACTTCTTTTTTTTCTTTTTTTCCTTGGAGTATGTCTACATCAGTGAAGCCTTGTCAAGGCTCAGTGAGCTAATTTAAGGACTGAAAGAAGTACAGCTGAATCAGTGCAGTGCAATGCTTGTCCTAATTGTACTTGCTGAGAAGAATTACCTCCAGGGTAAATTAATTAGTCCTATAATAAGTCGTTATCCCTGTATGGTGTAACACTATGGTGTGTGGCCATGCCAAGGTCACCCAGGGCTAGGTCATATTGTTCTTACATGAATTATAGTGAGCCATGAAGATGCATCTCAGGTAATTAGTGACTCTACCTCCTCAGTGGATGTCAGGGTGAATGGTATCCTGAACTGTCCTGCCACTCTGTTCATGCCTCAGAAAGTAACAGTTCTCAGTGGATAAGAACAGTTCATGCTATATCTGTCACTGCCACTTCCAGTAAAAGTGGTACTTAATGCCACTTGTGGAGGTTACTTTATGCCCATCTATTAAAAACTACTGAGGTTTGGTATAGAGTGTATGGAGTACCTCACTGATATGTTAACATCAAAATTTTTAGGCTTTGAGGTATTTTCCCTAAAAAAAGATCTGGTAATCTTAGAGGGATAGAGCTAGGTAATCATAAAATATTTGGGCTGAAAGGAACCTTAAGGATCATCTAGTTCCAACCCTGCTGCCATGGGCAAGGACACCTTCCACAATAGACCAGGCTGCTCACAGCGTCGTTGAGCCTGGCCTTGAAGACAGCCAGGGATAGGGCATCCACAGCTTCTCTGGGCAACCTGTTCCAGTGCCTCACCACCCCCTCTGTGCAGAAATTCTTCCTTCTATCTAATCTAAATATACCCTAAATATACATCCTTTCATCCTCAAAGTGCTTAAAATTATTTTTGACATTATATGAGACAAAAGATACTGGCAGGTAGGGAACTTTTTTTGACAAGTTGAGTGTCTTGACCAGGATGAGAGTTTGAACCAGCAGCTGTAATCTCCTAAATTCCAGTCTTCTGCCTAGTGATCGTCATTCTTGGAGAAACTGGGTGAAACTAATTTTACCCAACCCAAACCATAGTATGTCCTGGTACTCCAAAGCTGGTGTTATCAAAATATCTTACTGATAAAGGGAACAAAGGACTGGTGAGAAAGAAACTCATCAGGTCATAAAAACATGGCAAACTTGACTTGCATAGCTAAAGTACTGGTTACCTGAAGCAGGTACTAGGATGAGTCACACTGTTTTATGTCAATGTCTGTCTGGCTAAGATTTGGCTAACCCAGCACATCAGGCAAAATGACCAATGACTAAAATGCAGTGTGCTGTTGTTAACCTGGCATACTCTTGCTGTCACTACAGTGTATTGTCAGAGCCTTTCTGTTCCCTTTCAAATTAAACAACTAAATTTCATAATTATTTACAAGCAGGGTAGTACCATGTGTTAACTTCCAGCCATGTTTTCATTGATTCTGGTATTACACTCAGTTTTCTATTTTTGATAAATTTCATAAACATTGCTTGAAACTATCAGAACTATTCATTAAAAACAGCATGAAGGTTTTTGCTTACTCAGCACATTCTCAGAACATGCTTTTCTTCTGGTTTTACTTTAGCAAGCACAATGATCTCATCTATATACTTGAGTGTATTCTGGGGTCTCTGCACTTTGCTCTTATTTCAGAAATTTAGCATATCATGGAATGCTTTCTGTGTTATTACCTATCTATTTTCAGCAGCAGCAGAATACCAAAACTTGTAGCTTAAGTTTTCCACCCATGAAATTATTCCTGCAAAAGCAGTTGATAATTTCAAGCTTCTTTTGGAACCATTAAAAAAAAAGAAAAAAAAGTTGGACGAAGAAAACCAAAAATTGCTGAAGAAAAATGAGTATGAGTTATCCTAATGCCATTCCTGAATTATCAGTTTGGAAGTGAAAACATCAAAAGCTAATGTGTGAGATGTGAAGTCATAAGAGTTCACTGAAGTTTTTGCAATTATCTGAATTTTTTAGAGCTACAAAAATATTAATGCTTACCTCTCTATCAGTCTTCATTACATATACACTACTTTCTGCTATAGAGGAAAACAATATTAATGATTATAATTGTTTCCTAGTATGATGTCATCCTATTTTGAATGGATGTGAGATATATAAGATTTATAAAATTATTTAAGTCAATTATTTAAATGTCAAATTCTATGAAGTTTCCATGATCATAAATTTGTATATACCCTTTTTTTGTTTCTTTTGATTTTCTTTTCTTTGATTCAACCCCTCAGCACTGTAATAAACTTAGGGAATTCATCTTTATTAACAAATGAGACTATGTGAAAAATATTTATTGTTTCTTATTTCAAGCAGTCCTCTTTATTCATAAATGAGTATAAAGGAAGCATGACAAGCAATTTGCTGCATGGTAGATAATATTAATGACCTGCCACACGTACATCCTTGTGTGATCTGTGGCTATTATTTTTTTTTTAAAATGACAGATTGCAACAGAGGATGTTTTGTGTCAGTTGTGTCCTGTACTCCACTCTGTTAATAAGAATTGAGGCAAATAGCTTTATTTGGTGTCAGATACAGGCACCACATGTACTACATGTGTTATCTCTCACAGGGCCAGTAGTGAATGCTTAGGGCAAGAACATAAGAAAATGGGAAACCACAGTGTCCTCCTGTTAAGCTGGAGGATTCCTTTTTGCTGACAGTGGTAGGTGTTCAATCTGTTGATTCAAACATTCCATTTATCATATTTAACTCTGTTATCACTCTGTGAATTCCCCCTGAAACAAGCATGACAGTCTTCTGTAATCATTCAAGAGTCCTAATGTTTTAAGGCCTTCAAAACTTGTTGTTGAGATTGATCCACGACTGACAAAGTTGATGGAAACACTTTAACACCAGTTGATGGAAATATCTTAATGCTGTGTGTTTGACGGAATAATGATGAGTCTTGAGAAGCCTGAAAACACTGGAGGCCAGGCTGAAAGACTGAGTGATAATGTCAGGAGCTGCTGCCATGATGCCCAAGGCTGCAGCTTGGTGTTTGGACTCTCATGCCAAGCCCGTGAGAGCTGGGTGCCTTGGAAGTGCAAGCCATACTGCCAATGCACAGGACAGTAGAATTTGCTGGACTCACAATGAAGGTCAGGACTGCATCTCTCTGCTGACTTTGGAGAATGTCTGGGCTTGAATGAGATGCTTATCTTCCTCATCCCACTCAATTGCAAGATGGAAAGGCACCAAATTTATCCATCAAGGTTGTCATAATGTTATATATATATAGGGATTCACCTTCCAGTTGGTCAGAGTGATTTCCCACAATGGCCTTCAAGCACTAGGTTCCCATAAAACAACTAGGGGGTTTCAGACCTTGAAATGGGAAAAAAAATTACCAGACCTTTAGGTATTCCCAATGTTTTCCCGTTCTCCTGTATGATTTCTTTTACCAAGTTTACTTTGTGAAAACAAAGCCGTCTGCTGCGATGCAAAAAGACTTTTTGAAATCCTATGGATTTCAGACTTTTTCCTTAAAAACCATCCCCCTGCTAGAACCTTTTATGTCTTGAACTATCTTCTGTTTGATTAAAAGCTGTTGTTAAAACTTTAACAACCACTTTTAATCTGGTGATGGATAAAGAAAAATGCAATCAAATATAATAAACCCTCACAAAATATGGTAGAAAAGAATCAGCAGAAGGGACAGTCCATTTCGTTGTGGGTGCTAACTGAAAAGCTCCAGTGTTTACAGCGTGCAGGCTGTCGCCTTACACTGCTACCTCACCACCCTGTCACACTATCCACTGCAGAAATGACCTGCTGTGATATGATGCTTTTGTGGTCATACTCAGCCATGCTGATCCCATGTTCACCTCCTAGCTTTGTCAAGGTTTGACATTACTCTTTATAGTGGCAGGACCCTCAGCTATCTGGAGTGTTAAGTCAGAGCTGGAAGACTACAGTCCCATACCACAGGAAAAAGAAGATATTGAACTGTTGAAAGATGGAATAATGCAGTCATAATATTGCTTCATTTTACATCAAAATTCATCCTGTGGATTTTTTACCACCCTAATTGGTTAAATAAATGTTGATAATCGAGATGGCTTCCACAAAAAGGATACATAAATGAGACTAGGAGCTGAAGAAGGGCTGTATCTATATGGACATTGTAATTTATAACATGAAGTTATGAGCTGCTATAGGATGTTGGATATTTTGATTTTAAGATAGATTCCACAAAAAGTTATTTCTTCTTTCTGGGAAGCAGATTTAAAAAAACCCACCACCACCACCAAAAAAACCCAACCAAACAAACAAGAAAAAAACACACAAAAAACCAAACAAACAAAACCCCAAAAAAACACAAACCCACCAGATATGCAGCAAATAAAAGCACATCCTTAATCATTATGAACACACCTACAAGGCTCAGCCCAAGAGACATCTGCATGAAATTGCCCAGATTCTTTCAGCTAAGCAATAGGCACAAAGCAGGGGATATATCTATGAAATATATTAAGCTAGACTGTTATATATGTAAGGGTCTTACAGTTCAGCTAATGTTACACTTGAGGCTGTTCTGCAAAATATGCCAGCACAATTAATGTCAACACCAGATAACCAGTCACTGTAAATACCCTTGGAGGGATTTCTTACATCTTTCAGTAGAAATCCCATTTAAGAAGTAAAGTTTCCAAATGTATCCCTGAAAACCAGAGGTCAATTCAATAACCTACAAACCAGCAGGCAAATTCCATCTCCTGTTAAAGGCAAATGTTATCTCCTTTGACAACAGTGGGCTAGTGGGAAATGAATAAATGGATGTCTTTTTTTCCTAGAACAGTCTTTATATTAAAGTGCTCAAACTGTCCTTCATGCTTGTGTTGTGTTTGGCCATTGCTAGGCTGGACCACATTTGAAGCAGCAAGGCAAGACCATTTTACACCACAGAATTTCATCTGTCCCCTCCAGGCTTTATGCCACCTTTGTAAACCTACTGACTCTACTGCCTTGCTAATATTTCTGCCTGCGCAGGACTGCATCTACTCTGCTTTACATAGATTTAAACTCATTATTAATGAGTTAACTGTTGTACAGTTGTATCCAGAGGATTAGGTGAAGACAGACACTTACACAGTATGAGTTATGGCAGAAAAGCACCAGAAGGCATGTTTACTGTTTTGAAAGGTGATTGATAAGGAGAGCAGCAGAAGCGGAGACTTACCTTAGGCAGCAAGTGAAAGTCAGGACCAAGGACAGGGGTTAGCTCGTTGAATATCGTTGGACTCGGCTGCCGTGCATGAAACTGAATACCATGCCTTGCTGTAGGTATAGCACTGTTTTCTCCTTTTATGGATTACATTGTAAAAATCTCACTTTCTGGAAAGAAATCTGCATGGGAGGCCTTTTGGAGCTTTCTTAGCCTTTTATGCAAGCTGTTGCATCTAAATAATTGGTCAATCATAGCCAGATTTCAGTCTTTTTTTTTTTTTTTTCTAGACAATGATACGAAAAGGCTTCTTTTGTCATCATACCATCCCTTCCAGCTAGGTAGAAGCAGAACAGAAAAGTTATTTCTCTTTGCTTTATCAGGTTCTATTGAATTTTACAACAGACTGATTCCCTACATGCCCCAGAGTGCATTGCATTTCTCAGAAGCAGTTTTTCCTGCAGCTCTATTGAAGAATGGATTGTCCTCGAGCTTGTGTGCTGCTATCAGAACTTGCTATTGATACTGTTTGTATTATGACAACCTTTACATTTTCATTTACTTTACAATCCCATGTAAATTAGAGCTATTCTAGAAACTCACACTTGCCCCAACCCCACATAAGATGCTGAAGAAAGATTATCTGCTGTGAGAAGACAAAGGAATCTGATCTAAACTCATTAAAGTTATAAAATATTTCTGATTTCCCCAGTCTATTTCTTTCAGTATCCAAGACTGTGTTTCAAGTAACTGTGATCTAACCAACTTTTGCTTACCATGTAATTAACTGCAAGATGATGGTGATTACAACCCACCTCCCAAAACAATGAAGTCTCTAGAAACCCGGATTATCTCTGCACTTTATGTTTCTTCTGTTTGCCTCTGTAAGCCCCATTTCTGTGCAAGACAGAGACAATTCCAGTTTCCACCAACAACTGCAATGTGACTGAATTCTAAGAAACTCAGAGATACAAAACAATGGTAAAAATTATTTTTATTCTTGGTTCATTAAAATTACACTTGAGAATTCAGCTAATTTTGAATTCACATTGATTGCTAAAGTATAGCAGAAAAGTGATTTTTTTTTTTTGTTGTTTTCAAATAGAACAGAACTTAACATCACCTTATCTGAACTGTGATTTTTTTCTTTTTGAGCTTTCCTTCTACAAAATAAGACTGTAAGCTATGCTGAAGTTGTGCATCTTTTAGTTGTCTTATGAAGCATTTTCATTTTTCATGGTTTAAAATTCATTTAGGAACTGCCTTTGTGTATAATTATTAAGTACTTCTTTAATGCTTAAGACTCTAAAGCAATGTATCCCCTGACCTCTGACAGGGACTCAGAAGATTTAATCTTTGAAAGAACATCTTAAAATGTGTGCTACCTACTTTATAAGAATCAGCTTGAACAGTAATTTTCTAAACAGTAACTTTTATTTTATAGCAACAGTGAGAGATTAGGAAATTATCTGCTGTAAAAAAAAAACAAAACAAAACCAAAAACCCCCAAAAACCCAAAACCAACCTGAAACAAACAACAACCAACCAACCAACCAAACAAACCCAACCTGAAACAAACAAACAACAAAAACCAAAAAGAAACAAACCCACAAAACCAAAATGTGGAAAACTGCAGTGGCTCTTTTTAAAAATTCTTATTTTTTTAGATAGTGTTGTTATCATCTAAGTCAGCTTTGACGAATCAACATCTCTCTTTTCACTAAGGAATAACTTCAGGTCCCATACAGCAGGAGGTTGTGAGGAGCAAGCAGGCTAGGACCTGACAGGTCCACTTTATGACAAACTTTGCATTTGTTCTTACTCTTCCATGGAACAGAAACAAACTTTCTTTGTTTGTTTTGTTGTTTTATGAACTTGTGTCAAAAGATCCAAGACTGAATCAAATAGATGTTTCAGCCTTCATCTCTCTCCCACTCACCTGAAGATGCGTCATGCTCACCTACAATATGATGCCCTCCTGTGCCAAGCTGCCATCAGTGGATGTGGCCTGGCAGAAGTCAATACTGCAGAGAGGCTCAGGGATTTCTGGGTCACCATTAAGGCCAATGCTCTTACAATCTTGTACCTGTGTATAATACAGTTCAGCCCTATTGTATGGAAAAGTGGATCAACTGAAGAATTCATTAAAGTTGGTTAATGGCAGAAGACTCTGCTTGACTATTTTAGGGGTGGATGATCAGAGACAGTGATACCACCAAGGTGGGTCACACTGGACTGGAAATATGATTTTCAGTTTATAATTTCTTTAGCTATTTTCACAACCTTCAGAACGTATAGAGAGAAAACAGAGAAAACTTTTTCAAGTTTAAGAAAATACTAAAATTCCCCACCACCTAAAAAACTCAGTAATAACAGTGACATGAAATTTTATTCCTCATGTTTCTTCTACACCCGTTTTTTGTCATTTAGATAAAACTTGATTTAATCTAATTTACAAAGTGCCATTGAAATACAAGTCGATGGTTTATTACTCAGTGGAAACCTACTGAAAAGAAATGAAAATGTGGTAAATAAAGGGCCTCTCTTTATGCCACTGAAGTGAATATTAAAGCTAAACACCTGTTTACTAGTTGATTCTACGGTGTTATTACCTTGGCACTAGATTAAATGTGACACAACATTTGTTTATTTAGGATTTATGCAGCAGATATTTTGTTTTTTTATATTCTTTTTCCTTATGAGCCACATCATGTTTATCCTCATAACTGAGTATGTTTTCTAGGTGGTGTCTTTACAGTCCATGCACTATTTATGATCGGTGGATGATAGAGCATTTTATCTGGCCCTTCATGAGGTAATGATAAGGGTAATTGGCACTCCAGACTTCTAGGCAGTTAAGAAGCAACTGGGTGCTGGAAAACAGCTATATGCTGAATCACAGCTGGTCATCCAACTCCCAAAAGGACTTCTGTAAATTTTAACTGACAAACTTAAATATTTCCAATTAACATATTTTTGTCTTTAAAACCAAATTATCTTCTTTCTCTGATTTTCCCTTTGCTTATTCTGCCATACATATAATTTGTTGGTACTGTCCTCCCAGCTGTAAATCAAAGCAGCACATTCTACTTCGGCAGGGCTCTAATACTTTATATTCACAGTGGACCTGCCACAACAGCTTTGCTTTTCATTTACCTTTGTCATTTTTAAAATTCAAAAAAAGCACCTAAAGAGTGTAGCCAAGACTCCAATCCATTCTGTCATGGACACTGGGACATGCAGGATTAATGCTATTACAGTAAACTGCCCGTCATGTTTTCCATAACGTCTCTTATGGAATTTTTCGTATTCTTTTTCACTTCAAGACAAATACCACTGCTGATCAATATAGTAGGTATCACAAGTCTGATATGTGAATATAAATCTTATCTTCACTCTGATTCCAATTATATGATTCTTCAACCTTAGGTCACAGTGGAATAGATGTAGATTTTCATTTGGCTAGATTAGAGATAATCTTAAATCTCACATTATTTTGGATCATCATTCCTGACGAACTCTAATTCTTTTGTTTGATATTATATAGCTAACCCTAAGGAAAAAAACCAACCAAACAAACCAATCCCCCTTCCCCCCAAAAAAACCCCAAAACTAATTTTGATAATTTAAACTGTAATTTATTAATATATACCCCTCAACAGCTGTGTGCAGCCACTGAGAATGGCAAGCACTGAAGGAAAAGGCTTCAGAGTTTTTATGACTATTTCTAAGCCTTTATATTAAAGAATTGACATCAGATGCAGAACAAGACTAAGGTGAAAGAAAGAAAAAACATGTTTTTAAGCTTTTTTATGGAGTCTGTCTTCTTGTTCTTTTCATCCCTGAAACAGATGGGGAAGACTAAAGAATAAAGCTGTTCTGAAGAAGCATATGAATCAGTTAGATATGCATGCATATTTATTTTAAGCATACAGATAATTTAATAGTCCTCAGCCAAAACTGCAGATAATTAGGGTTGGCATGAAAGTAAGTTAAAAAAACCCTTAAACATAATTTTGAATTTTATATGTATATTTTTTTAATTGCAAGACTTTTTTTGTGTGTCATATTTTAACTGAAATTTTAATAGAAATTACCAAAATCTTGTTGTTTGTTTGTTTTCAAAGCAGATATATCTATTTATGATTGGTTAAAATACTGTTTCTGAAATAGAACAATATTTCAATAAAATTGAAATTGGCCATGCAAATGCATTCATTGATCTAAAATTGTGAGGATTAATGGCAAAAGAGAAAAGCAAAATGAACCATTTTAATAAGTTCCGTACATTCTCCTCCTGAAATTTTTCTAAGTACAATGTTTAAATTCTCTAACCTGAAATCATTATGCATTTTAAAATCATATGGTTTGGGTTTTTTTTGTTTGTTTGTTGTTTGTTTGTTTGTTTAAATATGACATGCTCTGTGCTAGACAGGTATTTTAACTATTCCCTTTCCTGGAACTTGGGGAGTAACTTTCCAGTTGTCTGTATTTTAGGTGGAGCATACAGATTTCTGAGTTATGTAGTTGACAGCCATTATTGAGTGTATAGCTAATTATTAGTTTAGGGTTATGGTTAGCTGTGGACTATCTCCTTCAGTTAATTTATTTTTTTTCTCACTGTGCTTTGACCAGGATCAAACTCCATTGAAAAAAATGCCACAGACACAAATATTTTTTATCTGGTTTGCTAGTAAAACATCTGGACATTGTACAGTTCTACACAAATTTCCAAATTCTTCCTTGGCATCTGCAAACTGTAGTCAGCTTTGATTAAAGCAAGCTCTGCTTTCATTGACTGTATAGCTCTGCCCCAGTGAACCTTTTTAGTGACCATGGGATGGCAGCAGATTTCTGGGAAGTCACTCCGACTCTGAGATTTGGCCTTGGTGCAAGCAGGGCATTTGGAAGATAAATACCTCAAGAATAGAATTTTGAAAAGGCCAAACCTCTTAAGACAGGTGGAAAGGGCTGGTGTTTGGGCACATATGCATCTGCATGGATGGTTGCTGAAACTGGGGTATGTGGAGAGCAAGAGTGGGAAGTCACGGGCGAGATCATATACACTTCAAACCAGCTATCAGTTTATTTTTACGTACTTGTTCAGTGTTGGGGTTTTTGATACAGAATTAATGGTATGACTGTGGGGTCTGCCCTCAGGGGAGTAGATATGTGGCCCGATGGGACCCAGATGACTCAAGTGTAGTGAGGACCAGCCTGCTGTAACAGAAGCCTCCACCAGGGATGAACATTATTCATATCTACCTCAAACAGTGATTTTTCCAGTCCTCACCTAGTCTTGGCTATCATCACCAATTAATGCCTTTCACAGCACACTTCACAGGCAGTTGATGAGGATTGAGGTTCTGGTTTGTTGGCGGCTGGACTCGGGCTCTGAAGCTAATAACTGTCATATTCAGAGCAGAACTGATGTCTCACGTTTGGAGCAGTTACTTTCCCCAGTGGAACCTGACTAGCCAGGAACCTTGGCATGGGATTTCTCCCAGTGCAAGCATTTAAATAAGCCAGAAAACCTCTAAGAAAACTCCTGTACACAGAATAATGCTGTTCATCACAGAACATGTTAACTGGCTTAGTTCAATTTGTGCAGTAATCCCAAAACAACAATTTAGCAGGTTGGGTTTTTTTCTTTTCTCTGAAAATGACTCTTCCAGTATAGTCCCAAACTCAACATAAACTCTGCTTTTTATAGGTTACGGTTTCTAAGTTTTTATTCATGAGTTTGAATTTAAGTACATGAGCAACGTTATTACATTTTGCAGAATGGCATTAACCATATGTTTCATTAGATTATTGAATTTCGGCTCTCACTTCATCACCACTGATGAAAATAATATCTACACAATCATGGCTGACCAGATCCATTTGATAAAGCTTCTCTTTCAAGGTAGAAGTTAGACCACAGGTAGTTCTCCCAAGGTTGTCCCCAGCCAAACTCTATGGTTCTGTGAAGCAGTAGCTGAAAGGGCTGAGGGTTAAGCTCTCGATGTGAGAAGGATATAGACCAGTTGGAGGGAGTCCAGAGGGAGGGCCACGAAGATGATCAGGGGCCTGGAGCACCTCTGCTATGATGAAAGGCTGAGAGAATTGGGCTTGTTCATCCTGAAGAAGAGAAGGCTCCAGGGAGAACTTATTGCAGCCTTCCAGTACCTGAAGGGGCCTACAAGGAAGCTGGGGGGGGACTTTTTACAAGGGCCTGTAGTGACAGGACAAGAGGTAATGAGTTTAAATTGAAAGTGGGAAGGTTTAGATTGGATATCAGGAAGAAGTTCTTCACAGAGAGGGTGATGAAACACTGGAAAAAGTTGCCCAGAGAAGCTGTGGATGCCCCTTCCCTGGTTGTCTTCAAGGCCAGGCTGGATGAGGCTTTGAGCAACCTGGTCTAGTGGAAGGTGTCCCTGCCCATGGCAGGGGGGTTGGAACCAGATGATCTTTAAGGTCCCTTCCAACCCAAACCATTCTGTGATTCTATGAAAATATCCACACAGGAGTTTTGATAGAATTTATGATTCATAACATCTGAAGCTGGAAACCAAGATCATTCATGGTACATGGTACCCTCTCTTGGATAAGATGGCACAAATAGTAGGTTAATGAATATTATTTAAATAAACTTAACATATGCACATGGCTACATTAGTGATTGATCCAAATTTTGGATAATGTTGGGAGGTACTAGGGTGTGGCTATGTGACAGAATGGCATTATGTAGGCCTTACATTACCTCTCATGTCTGGAGCTTCAGTAACTGACTCTGGCACATGACCAGCAATTTGTAACAAAAATATCCTTGCTTAAACCAGCAAAGCTGGTAAGATAGAAAACATCTGGTGAACATCTGGATGGCTTGAATGAGACTGGTAAAGGAGATCCTGAGTTGGCATAACCTACGGCTGAAGTGTCCCTGTTTTCTGCAGCTTCAAAACATTGTCACAGTGTGAATATGTTAAAAAGACAGATGAACTATAAATTAAGAAAGAAAGATACAACTCAGAATATTTATTCTTACAACTGCCTAAATACTGACAATGTTATTTTTGTGATACTATGGATTTTAAGACACCAGCTGTAAGATTGTACCCAATTTTAAGCACAGCATTTTGGCAAAGGCATGGACCATTTGAAGAATATTGAGACTGCAACAAGAATCATATAAGACCCTACCAAGCAGGAGGAGAAAGGGAGATGAGAGGAGAGGGAGAGAAGAGGAGCGTGATAGTGATCTTCAAACATATAAAAAAGTTGTTGCAAAAAAAGAAGTGAGTAATCTTTCCTTCATGTCCACTGTGGATAGTACAAAAAGTAATGGCATTTTTAATAGTAGCAAGGGAAATTTAACTTAGACATTAAAACCCCCCCAACTTTCTAACAGTATGGATAATTAGGTACTGGAATAGATTGCCTGGGAAGGCTGCAGAAACTCTATCATCATTAAAGCCTTTAAACAGCAAACTGGACAAACATTCATTTAGAATAATAAAGATCTAGTTGATCTATGGAGGGCAAAAAATGAACAATATGATTGACTGAAGGCATTTATTGATCTGTTTTCTAGTATTCAGTGATAATTGCTCAGCGGTATGGGGGATAATATATACTTGTCAAACACAAATCAGATAGACCTGACAGAAGCAAAAAAAAAAATTGCTTATCAGTTTTGGATAGAAAAATATGAAAATAAAACACTTAGTGTGGAAGACCAGTCACATTTGAATAACAAATTTTCCAAATTTAATGTTAAAAGTTTGTTCACTGTGATGACAGATACACTGAAAATTATATTTAAAAAAATAAATGGACAATTGCAAGGTTAGGAAAAAGCATGTCAATTCCTTTGGTAATATTAAACATGATTTTATTTAACAACAATAAGAGGAATCAAACAGATTAGAGGATCTGATTATGTTCAAGACTGTAGAAGTGGAAAATTAAAGACAGTTCCTTTCTACAATAAATCATTTGCGTTATTCCAGATTTTCAGAACTGTAACTGAGATCAGATTTCATTTCCTGATCCTTTATCCACACCATATCCAAGTTCAATTAAATCTTTTTCAAGAGGTTCCTGAATACATCAACCCAGGGGCAGGAAATAGACTTCTAACTCAGTGACTTACATGGAAGGGGAGATAAAGACATACAATTATTTCTTTGGTCTTGCCTGGGTAACTATCTCACAACTCTTGAAGTACAAGGCTGCTGTAATCATTAGGGCATGGTTAATGAAAACAGCTCATTATTGTCTTGGAGATACTGTCCTCTAAAGATGCCCTTTGGATTGAAAAGTATGCAAATGATTATTTAATTTAGAATTTTTACTACATAGACCTTGTAAATATGAAAATTTAATTACTAAGTGCAATATTTATCATGAGGAGCTCTAGCTCTCCTCTTTATCCTACCAAGAAAATAAGAAAATATTCCTTTTGAAGTAGATGCTTATTTAACAGATGCTTATTTAACAGATGCTTCTGTCCAGTGTTATCACAGACCTGTACAGATATGCACCAGACCAAATATGGACAGATTTATCCTCTTACAATAGAGAGCATCGATAAGGGTCCAGCATTTCTCAGCCTCTGTAAGAGAATTTGCACATCAGTCCAGAAGGAAGTAAATCACTGAAAGAAAAAGTATGATGTAACAAAACTGCTGTCTGACAGCATGAAAACAATGAAGTGCTTTCATAAGTAAATGGTGCATATCTCATTATATGTTCCCAGGAGGGGATCATCTGAGTCAGGCCCATACATAGAATAAATATTTCAGACAGGAGTATTATCCTGCCCATATGGAGTAAAATCTGAGCTGTTGGAATAATTGATCATTTATTGCTTCTGCAGTTCTGATAAATAAATGCGGAAATCCAAAGATTGATTTGGGTAGATCAAATGGTTTTGAGTATAGGGGAATGTTGGGTGAACAAAAAAGTTGAAATAGACTCAAATATAAATAGGAAACTTTTATATTATCACAGCAAGATCTGTTGGCAAATGTATTTTATTAGGTCAGTTGTTGTACTTGGGGAAAAACCAAAACAGGCAAGGTTTTAGTTTAAGCCTTTCTTCAGATCTGAAACAGAATTGATCAATATGAGGAAAAAAAAAAGTACTGAGATTATTACGTGATAGTAATATATGTTCCTCTTCCTTTAAAATTTCCCTTGTTTATATATTTGTATAGTCACAGCTACGGTGTGACACAACTTATCACAACCACAGGTTTCAGCTGGAAACCACAGCAGTCCTTGGGATCCTCTGTTTCAGAAGTATCCTGAAATTCCTGGAAAGACTCATGGTGACTTGAATGCCATCTGAATTGGACCCCTATTAAAAATCATAGAGTTTCATTCAACCTCCCATATCTGATCTCTAGCCAGAAAACACCCAAATGGCCACAGCCACTTCCACCTTCAGACATTTTCCCAATGCATTGTCAATGAACACATTTCACCAGTCCTAAACTGTGTCGTTATGAGGCACATCCTCAGTGGTTCTCCTCATGTGTGTGTGTACTTCACTCCTTTTGTGGATATTTTTCTTTAACGTAGAGATGGAACTTGTCCATGGAAATTTGTGCTTACTCTTCACCCTAAACCTGCTAATAGGACTGCTTCCTTGGTAGAACAAGTTCATATCACTGTGTTTTCATGCAAATGAGAATAATAATTGTGGCCTCTGCTCACAATTCAGAAGTTTATGAGGTCAAAGCCTTTCTTGATGAGTATTTTGGATGGATGCTGTCTGGGAAGGAGTTTTCTTTCATAGCTTGTTCCATGCTTGGACAGAAGCTAGCACAATCCTGTGCATGACTGAGTTTCTAGAAACTCCAATATGTAACAAAGATTGTAACTGCCCCTCCATCCCTCCATTAGTCACTTTTACATGGATGCCTTTCCCCATGAGCAAAGCGTATATGCAGTCAGGATATTACTAAGTTTAAGAGTATAATTTTTTATTTTCTAGTGCTCACAGGGGGTGGATAGGATTCACAAGGTCATCAGGCCTTTTGAGCTACCTGGGCTGTCTCTTCTGTTCAGGTACTCATGAAAATGGTGAGAAAAGGCAGATCTCCATCACTTCTACGAGTGGGCTGTTTGTCGATTGAACAACATCTGATTCTTACCTTTCTCCCTTTTTTTTTTTTTTTCCTCCTTTGGGAGTTTCAGCTTTTCTTGCCTGCATTTTTGCTCTTGAATCTTTGAACTCCTGTCACCATCTCCATCATTATAATTTTGTCTATGCCTTTGTTTTTCTTATCTTGCATGACTTCAGCTCATGGACTTTCTCACACATTAGCAACAATCTTCTCAGTGAAACTTAGCCACGGT
>NW_010227511.1:48404-48626 GCF_000690775.1 Eurypyga helias | reverse complement strand
GCTGAACCGAACTAGACCTTGGGTTGCAGACAGTTGGTCCCCAAGGATGAAAATTGCCAGCTGACTGTGTGTCCACCTTGCACATGAGCAGAGAAATACATTCCATGGCTATGTGCATTTCTCTGAACTCAAAAGACAAGAATGTCTTTGTTTGCTTCTTCAGATGCTCTTTGCTTAGATGTGTAAGCAGCCAGGAAAAAAAAAAACACAACAAAAACACCT
>NW_010227511.1:0-48371 GCF_000690775.1 Eurypyga helias | reverse complement strand
CCTAATTTCTCAAGTCACTGCAAGAAGACTTTTAAAAGGTGAAAACACCTGCATAATGAATCACATTTATCTAGTGATTTTAATCTCTGAGGGCACTTTAAGAAATGTCATAACCACACATATCCATGTTGTGGGTTGTCCTTCAGTTTATATTACAAATGTCAGACATGATCCTGGTATTAATCAATATAATTAAGACAGCATTAAATAATTATTCCATGCTCAGCCTCACCATTAATTTAAATCTGGAAAATAACAGCAAAATATGTGCCAGTTCTGTTTGGGTTTTCTTTATTTTTTTTCATTCCTGAACACTGAGTATAAACTTTGCCAGGAGAGAAAATAATCCCATGATAGTAGCTGGGTTATATAAGAGGTCTGAGAACCTTTCCCCCACAATTTTTGTGCTTTATTACCAACAGTAGAAGTGATGACCCTTGCACAGCCTTTTTTTTTGGGTTCATATACTACTGTTTATCCTGCTTAAATCAGTCAGTCAATATTCAGCCATTTGGGGTGGACAGAGACACCTGGAGAAATACTATTCCTTTATCATCCAGCGAGTGCTGTCTTCAGGAGCAAACATCAGTGTAGCCTCAGGGTTATGAACCAGTGCCTCTGTGAGCGATTCATATCTTGAAAAAGATAATGCTGTCCTGACTTTTCATAGCTGGATCCTTCAGGAGCTACCTTTGTCTCTCTGTTTCTTAGCATCTTCCGGCCGAAACCCTTTCCTTGCGATCTGCCATGAGAGGGTGTGTCTTATGTCCACACAATGCCCCATAAAGATGATAAATGACAGCAATGCTAAACTGCTTTGGATCAAAAGCATTACACAGTTCTCTTGTCACTTTACCCCCTTAACAGGCTTTTTGTATACATCATTCTCCTGAAGTACCTCTACCCCAACCAAACCTTTTTCAGGGGTTCCTGTTTCTCATCTGACTGGGTGTTTTTCAAAGATGCAGAATAATCTGCTCCTACAAAATCCCCAAATTTTGGACGCATGTGGATTGAAGGCTTCCTTTCTCTGATTCTGGTTCAGTATTGATATAAAGATATTATATATGAGATATAGTGATATAAAGGTCAACACTGATATAAAGATCCAGGTTGCTTCAAAAGGCCATTCTTACTACCCTGTCAGGACAGTAATAGCAAATTTAGTCACGAAGCTTGTTTGTGCCCATGCTGATCCCCGCACCTCGGTTCATATTGCTGTCCACTACAGTAGAGCTCACAGGCTCAGTACCTAAGGATGAAACACTTTTCTCAGACCTCTGCTGAGCCCAGCATCTGTGTTTATGGATAAATATTTTGTAATGCAGCTCACGTGAGTAATTTGTTGCTACATGACTAAGGAGACTGGGAAATAACATATGAATGATGTACCTCGCTTTGGACAAGCAAATTTTTTCTTTGTTAGCCTTTTTAACCAGCTAGGGTTTTTAAATTTTTTTCTTTATTATACATCTGAACTTTATATTTTAAAGATGTAGGCTGGTAGATAGGTTTGATTGATGAACAAGAATCCTAATGCACAAAACAGGAGACATGAGACTGCATTTGGCAAAGACCAAGCCATCTCCCAGACATGAATGAATTCAAAATGAAACTTTACACAGGAAAGAATGAAAACATTCAATTAAAATTGACAGTGAAATTAGGAGAACTGCATAAAGATCTTTGCTCAGGAAACAATGAATAAATAAAATAATTCCGTTCCCAAGATCGTTCTGAGGAAGTGAGTGACAACCAATGAAAGACCAAATACTTGAATATCAGCTTGCCTGCTTTCCTTTGAAGAAGTGTTGTTCTTTGTGATCCATTCATTTCACAGAATGGTACTTGGTAATTTGTTCAGAGAACATTTTTGAAGGAGTGTATCCAACATTTGCAATTACATCTTGAAGGCTTGGCACAAAGAGAGAAGATGAGAAAGATCTTTAAAATAGGGAAATGAATAAATACTTCATGCTGCTTCCCCCCCCCCTCCTCATTTGACTTCTGAATAATCTGATTTTCTGGTGGTATTAAGAGGCCTTATTTAGTAGCTATGATCATCAGATAACAGGTTCTGAAAAAAAAAAAAAAAACAACAAAACAAACAAAAGCCTCAGGAATGAGAATCCACTGTTTGGTACCTAGTATCTAAATGAGCTCTTCGATGCATGTGTATCTCAGCTGAATGGAATGGTGTTAAGCAAGTGATAAGAGTGGGCAGGAAAGACATTCATTGCTATCATAATCAAGCACTTCATAAAGTAATTAATTAGATAAAGCTATAATGCACCATTGGCAAATACTGATGTTAAATAAGTATTCACACACTGTTCATTTAGACACAATGCTGGGTATTGTATCCTGTTATGCTGTCATTCAAGTCCCTTGCAATCTATGTAATTGATTCCTGAATTTCACTAACCAAGGCAATACACTGTGAAAGGGCAAATGTATTTGTGAGTTATCTAATCTAGGAGAAGAGAAGAAGAGGGAATATGTGAGAGAAGTCTTGAAATACATAAGAAACAGCTGCCAGAGAGGAAGGAGTAATTTATTCTCTATGGCTCCTGTAGAAAAAGACATACGGAGTTTAAATTTCAGCATGGGAGGTTTGGTTTAGACATTAGGAAAGCAACTGATTTATGTGAGTTCTTTAGTCTATGATACTCTGAAGTCTACATCTGTGTAACCAGTCCTTGACAGGAATGCTTTAAGATTAGCCCATCCTGCAATGGGACAAGAGGAAGGACTAGACAACTCCCAAAGGACTCTGCCAATGCAATTTTCTCTTCTAAATATTGTCTGGTGAAACATTTTACACTTCTCTGCAGTCTCTGTCTCTTCATTCCAGCAGGCTGTTTATTGAAATTATAAAAAATGTGTGATGAAAACAGAAGGATGCGTCTTCTCCCTCAGCTCACCTCTGGGTGAATAATGTCTTCTAGCATTGTATGTATGGATTTGAGGTGAGCCTCATTCCCCATATGTGATATGCAGTTATAGCATAAGAGTCTTTCAGTCTCAGCTGTCCACGAGAACTGAACCTCACACTTACCTTTCAGTGACATGTTGCTGAAATGATAAGCTTTACAAAGTTCTAAAAGAAACTTATTTACAAGAAGTGCACTAAAAGCTCCTTTCTGAAGCACCCATTAAGCAAAGCTCTCAGCAAGAATGTGTATCTGAATGGGTACTGTGAAACCTGCAATCTGAAGAAGCCTCAATAACAAATCAAAACCTTCCTGGCATGGTTTTCTGCACTGGCATGTGTTTATTCTCTCTGGGAGGTCTTCTCTTCAACACTCCGTGTCTGGAATGTAAAAGTAGAAAGAATTATCTTTTCTGAAGTGAAGGAAGTTTTGCTGGAAAGTTTTCTCTGGAATACTTTTTTTAAAAAATATTTAAAGGCCTGCCTTTTTTTTTTTCCACCCTCCCCCCTCTTGGAATCCTCTGTTTTCTTGAAAGCCTCAGTCTTAAAGAGTAGCGACAGTACTTTGCTGAAGTTTGAGTATCCTGCATTTTCCTTTCATCTTTGTTGCCAGGGTTTCCCACCTGTATAATTTCTTCTGTGTTGTTATGCCAGGATTCCCATAGTACACATAGTAAGCAAGGAACAGAGAGGATGGTGGTGAACCACAGGACATATAAGCCCACAGAGAAAACTGAGAGGATGAGATCTCAAAGCAACAAAACATTGCTGCAGATTGAATGCTATAGGGTTAAAAAGATGTCGGGGGCTACGGATCTGGAAGTGTTGGATCTTTATCAGTGCAACACAGCCTGAACAAACTAAGTCATGGATAATACATCTTCTTAGTGCATGAAGGTAGAGTGAGCTCATCCTCAAGGAATTTTTCTGTGCAATTTAAACAGAAAATTATGTTTGTGTTTGCTTAGGGATGCTATCCAGCCTACAAGGTAGATCTTGCCTATATTTTGTCAAGGTTGTGACAGATAATGGAAAAAACCCTCAAGTTTTGAAATAACATTTTAGGAATGAAATTTTGGAAGTTAAGAATATATATATATATTTAAATAGAGAATGTTGACAAAAATGTCTCACAAAAATGTTTTCTCATGAGCATGGGTACAGTTTTGAAAAACTCTTTTATTGACTGTCACCAAATCCTGACAAGAGCTACAAAGAAACCGTTTCTGTAATGCCATGCCAGCATTGGCTGTGCTTTATGCCATTTCATACAGGTCTCACAGACAGTGTAAGTTTTGCAATCGAGAAGCATTTGCACTTGGCCGTGTATTTCCTGCAGGCAGCTGTTCAGTCCCTGACAATTGAGTCAGACGTGCAGATTCCAGGCAACTGTAAAAAAGTCACTAGTTATCCTGAGCTATTTCCAAAAATAGCAATAATGAACACATGTACAATAGTTCTCACCAGGGAATCTCCGTCAGTTTGGGTTTTGCATGCTCTTGAAATGTGAATATTAAATAGCAATAAACATGCACATGTCGAGAACTTGTGCCTTCTGTATAAATATTGCTGTATAAACCTCAGGTCAGCAATTTCCATTTTATTCTCTCTTTGATTAAAAGTGCTATAAAATCACCAGGCTGGACAATCTCCTGTGCACAGGCTATGCTGGGTAGTGGCTGTGTGGAACAGTGTGGGTTTTCAGGGGCTAATAAGGCTGAACCTCCCTGTATATCACTTATGTACATCTATACTCTTGGCAAGAGTCTTTTGTACTGCCACATTTCATTTACTCCAGTGTTGGTCCAGATGACACTAATGATGTTGAAAGTCAGAAGGATGCTGTTAATAAATGTGGTCCAGAGGCTTGGTATGTATGTGACCTTTATCTTTCAAATGACCTGTGTAAATTCAGTCTAGTCAATACACCTAGATAGATTGCTGTGTTTTCAGGGCTATGAAATTAGGTTAGAAAATTCTAGCACAGGGAGAATTGATGGGATTGCATGTCTGAAACAGGCCATTGCTGCAGTCTGTTGGTGGGGACTCGCTGATGTGATACCTGGATCCATCACACTTCAACATGAATGGATGAGGAAGTAGTTGTCTGATGCAGGTTATTAAAAAATATTAGGTATGTATCATTCTTTGTGTGCCTGGGCCATCTTACTAACCATCTTATCATGGTAACCTAACCATCTTACTATGGTTACCCAAAGTTTCATTAACACAGAATATTGACAGAAAAAAACCTAAGAAGATCTCTGTCCTATCGGAGTTGCAGATGGATGCCACGCATGATGTCTGAAGACATCTAAAACCAGGCTGAATATGTGTTTCAGATGAATCCCATTTGAATCAGCTTCTGAAAACTCAAGTTAACACGGAGAAACATATTTGGACTTGAAAAAGCTTGGAAAGGGTCATACACATTTACCCTGATGAAACATGCTAAAGAAAAAAACATAAAATCCTTCTACTTCATGCTCATTCTTGCCTGAAAGATATCAGTGCTTTTCACAGGTGTTGTTTGAAAATGTTCATTGAAGATGATTTTTGTTTTCCTAAAGTTTTATTTGGACTCTACAAAATAAATTAGAGAGAGTGGTGATTTGTTAAAAAAATATGTATCTTTTCAGTGATTTAATTTCAAAAGCAATATTGGTTAGATTTCTTGGATAGCTATAAAAAAATAAGAGGAAAAGAATGACTGTTCTCAGACCAGAAGTATTACTAGACTAATACAATGGGGAAAAACTAGTGCAGGCTAGGTAGTGTAGTATGATTCTTTCAATGGTTATGTAGCTTCTGTGTTTTATTCTACCCTCCATCATCTGGTGCAGAGATTTAGAGATTTTCCAGGGTAACTATTGAATTCAAAGCTTGATGGCTGCCCATAGACCTGACTTTATGGTGGGTAACTTGTTTAAGATAATAACAAAATAACAAGAAAACATAAATTCATTAACATATGTATGAATTTGGAATATGATATGAGAGGGTGATGACGTAATTTTATATCTTGTTTACATTTAAATTGTGCCATGTTTACTTTCTGGGAACACTTGGGCAGCAGAGTATAACTGGAGAAAAATCCCTATTAACAGAAAATATGGAGCTCAAATGCTTAAATATTCCCTGAAGACAAATTCCAGGTTGTCTATTCCATTTTGTCATTTACAACTCCTTCTCTAGCTGTACACTGTATAAATCAGCCAGAAAGGGAAGGAGTCAGCAGTAAGAAAATTGAAATAGGCCAATACCAAAATTCACACCCCAACACATCATTCACTAAATGACTGAAATCCAAAAATAGTGTCTGGAGTGAAAACATACAGAGAACAAGAAACTTGTTTACAAATACAGTTTATAGACAAGAAAAGAAAGGGTTAGTTTTACTTGGATGCTCATTTGGCTGTGAACAAAATGTCAGTTTCCATTTTATTATGGAAAATGAGGGAAAAACTAAATATTACTACCACTTGAACTTTAAGAATTTAAGAAAATCACCTTGACTAGTGTCAAACCTCTACAGCCTTTCCAAAGGGCATTTAGCTTCAGCAGGTACATTCTTAGCTCAGAAGTTAGTCTGCACATGCTAACTTAGCTGCTCACATTCATGTGTGCACACCATGACTGTATTTTTATAAATATGCCTTTTGTGTTCTGCTTTGCAAAGGTGTTTTTTAGATTTCCTGAGACAGGACTAGAACAAATGATAACGCTATCGCCGACCACAAAACACATCACACAATTGGATGAATGTAGCTCAATAAGGATCTTACAGCTAGGAAATCGATGGAAATGATTGATCCATAGACAGGGATCAATGCAGAAACAGCTAAGTCTGATTTAACTTTTCAAGCTTCAATCTCATCCTAAACCTGAGATCTACCCTCTCAAGACAGTCTCTGAAAAGCCTCACATGTGACATTAGTCTCATGAGGGTTTTAAGTTGTCCTCTGCATGCTAGTAATCTTCACTCCAGTGGTCAAAAATATGTTATATATTATATGTTATATACATATCATACAAAAATTTTCAAATAATTTTTGATTAGTTAGCTACCAGGATGGTAAACATTAAAGTTACATGAGAATTCAAGTATTATTTGGATAAAAAATTGCATGTCTATCCCATCTGTTTTTATAACGTTACATTTTCACATTTTAATGTTACGCTTTTATTGCAGAAAATATACATACTTTTCGATAAGACCAGTCCTTCCTATTTAAATATCCTTTGATTCACACACACACTCAGTAATCAGTTATGTTTCTGTCTTTCTCCAGAATCAGATTAATAGGTGACGAGCAAAATCAAGGGCCTGCAATAACTGGTATTCTTTCACCCCTTCTCCAGTAATAAGCTGATCTCAAGGATATCAGGTAAAGGGGAAGAAACAAAAAAGCAATGAATGAGATTCCACTACATTAGGTTAAACAAAACAAGTTCTAAATTGCAACTAATGTCAGAGAGGTACTAATTGCACAATGATTTCCGCATGAGTTTGGATGGTAAAGTGTGTTTTCATTTAGTAAGATAACAGGAAATGGTAAGTTAACAGCATTGATCATTTGCAATATGGCTCAGGATATAAGGATACAACAAAATGTTTAAAGGAACAAATTATAACAGTGCCAAACTATTAACAGTGCCATGCTGGCAAAAATAATTAAAAACAATTACAGAGAAAATAACACTTAAGGGCAGCAGGAGAAATATAATTTTATTTGTTGAAACAAATTAAACTACATAAACAAACAGTTTTTCAATTCCAGAAATGTTATAAATTTTATCATCTTAAATTCATCCAAGCTACTGCATTCTGCCACTGGTATGAAATATTAACAATAGAATCGACATTCTAGTTAGTCTCCATTCAACCCCAAACTTTAATAGAAATAACCTGTCGGATTTGACTGAGTGTGATATCACTAGAGAAGCCTTGAATTTAAACTGGCTGGATAAGGAAAATTACATGGTTTGTGCCAGCAGTTTTGAATAAAATGGAAATTTTCCTTCTATCCCATTTAGCTGTCAAAAGGCCACTTCTAATATTTTCATAAAGCTATTTGCCTATAGAGAAAAGATAAAAGACCTGGAAAAAAAAACCAACAACACAGTCCCAAAGCAAATAACCAAAAGATAAAAAAAAAAAAAGAAAAACAAGCCCACAACAACAACAAAATAATAACAATAATAAAAAACCACAACACACACACACAAAAAAATCCAACAAGAAGAAAACTTACCCTGATTATCTCATTTCCTTTGTTTTGAGTTTAATTTGTGTGTGTGTTATTTCTTGATGGAGCTTCAAAATGTTAAAAAAAACCCTGATGAAGATTTATTCCAATTGATTATTAGATTGCAACAAGGTTATTAAACACATTTATTCTAGTTAAGATTTTAAACTGTGAAGCAGCAGAGAAACACAAAAGCCAGAGCGACATGTAAATTAATGATAAGATAAGCAAATGAAAAAAATTACTTCTGAAGTTGCATGAAAACATATCAAAATAGAAGAAAAAAATATATTCAGAAGTTCTAGGAAAGACAAAATTGGGTTTGGAATTTTTTCAAGATGACAGAAAAGTTAATGTTTCCTTTCTGGTAGAAAAGGTGCTTCTTGCATTGATGCTTGCAGAACATAATGATCATATACACTGCCCTACTCTGCATGGCCTGATCACTCACAGTCTATTTCTTGATCCTGCAAATAAATGCCATATTTGTGATATATATATGGAAAGGTGATCAGTAGGTAGAGACTAATTCACATTAAAGACATAGCTGTCATTGGATTAGTGACTAGAAGAACTGGGGGGGACTGTTTTTTTTATTTTTCTCTGCAGTCCTACGTAGGATGTTATCCATTATCTGGCTGCACTTCATTTATTTGAACTATGGAAAGAACGAGCATCCAATAGATGCTTCTGAAGTTTTTAAACCCCGAGTACACTATACTCCTCATCTGACCTCACAGGATGGTGTATTCACACAGAGGTTTTTGAATGAGAAGAAGCTATTTTTCCTCATTATAATACTGCCTTTTTGCCCATCATGATCCTATACCACACACTACAGAGATTTTAACACACAGACAGACACAGATATAGAAATGTGTGAAAAGGATGGTAGTACTCATTCTTGTGAGAACTGAGAACTTGCTGAAAGTCAGATATTCACTTAGTTTGTTGGCCTATTAAACATGCTCCCTGAAAAAAAAAAAATTAAAACCTTGCTGAAGAGAGGGCACTGGAGGAGATGGTGGTGTTGTTGCCTTTCTGTCCCTACTGCATTAGCTGAGGATCACAGAATGCTTGGGTAAAAACGTTCACTATGCTCACACAAATCATTCCTCAGAACTTGTCTAGTGCCCCCTTTCCAAACAGTTGTTCTACCACATGGCTGTGCAACAAGAAAGAATGGCAGATGTGTTGGTCTGCCATAGGTTTCCCACTGGAAAACAATAAATATGTATTTTTAGCCTTTTGGAATATTCCTATTGTGCTCTGGTTGTCAAGAAGAGAATTGTTTAGGATAAGAAAGCACAAGAAAAAACCACAGGGAAGGAAAAGAAAGGATTTCCTTACATGAGGGAAGGGTCCTGTCTTTGCAAGGACACAGAGAGAAATCTGCCTTCTGGAAGGGAGGAGTTTCATGGTCCAGGAGCAGGGGATCAATATTTGAGGTAGGTTCACCCTTGGAGCCTGTTTCTGACCTATCCTTTGTCAGGGCCATGTTTCAGCTTCCTCTTCTTGCAATGCTGGGAGAAGGTACCTACTGAAGGAATTGCCTATTAGTCTGGACTGGGTTCACTGCTTACAGATTCTTGGAAATGGACAGTTTACAGTAGGTTTTCTATTATTATGGTGTGGCAGCCTCTCCTCTTTTATAATGAATGACATCTCATAGTAACAAGAGAAGAAGTGAATGTGATGGGATTTCATCTGCCGGCCTGTTATGGATACAGCTTGTGTACAAATTGTGTAAAAAATATGCTAAACTGAAACAGAGTATTTCACTGAGAGAGGGAGTCTGATTTACTTGCATGGATTATTTCTTCTTTCATCAGGTAAAGACAAGAATGTCCAAGTTAATTAATTCATTATTCCTGTTTCACTACAACAGTCACACTAGCAACTCAGAGATGAAGAACAGTTATCATCAGAAAATAGAGAAGAAACAGCAGGAAATAGTGAGACACATTATTATAAGCAACATTAAAGAATAAGAAAAAGTAGTGTAACCCTTTTCCAGCAAAATTCTTAATCTTGTGCATCACTTTAAGTGTGTGAATAGTCCTGTTGACATCAATAAAGTCAATCCTACTCTCTGTTTCACTGTTTTTGCTGAATGAGATCCCAGAAGGAAAGTATGTAACAAAGTGTGGCTCATGATATTCGTAAGGGGAGATAACAGTGCCTCTAAACCTTACAATAATTAACATTTACAATAGATTTCTCTTTCCATAGGAAAGATTGTTCCTAATCCAGCCAGCGATTAAAGGCATCATTATTTTGCTGTCACCTTTCTACTAGGTCCTTTTCCTTCTGGTTGACAACTGAGATAACAGACAAGGACACTGTGCACCTGATATACAGTTTTCCTTTCCTTTAGAATGATTTGTGACAACTTCCATTCGTGGCAGGCAGGTTGGGTTAAAGCAGCCTTTGCTTCTCAAATTCAGCTACAGAATAGGTATGCTTCTGTTTCCTTGACCTGCATTATTTTAGAGAACATTTGTGAGACTTAGGAGAAAACGAAAACTCAGCTCATCTCCAGACTATAAAGGACACACAAGCAGAATTCATACAGCAGAGAAACCACTGAGAAACAGCAGGCTGAGAAAAAAACAAACAAACAAAAACCTTAAGTCAAAGAAGCGGCAGTCTCAGCAGGGCACTAAGAGAGGAGGTTTTGCTTGCTTGCTTGAAGTAGACAAGTCTTAGAGCAGTTCTGCCTGTCCCAATTAAATTGCAGAAAGCTGGTTACTTGGCTGAGAAGACAGAGGAGGCAGTTGCTGTGAAAGAAGGAGAGGAGCAGAATTTGAAACATGAAAGTGCCAATGTGCTGATTCAGGGGTCACCTGCACGGTGGGCAGCAGGCGCAGGAAAACTTCCACAGGGAAGTCTCTTTTGACAAGGGTGATGACCACCTAAAGGGCTGCATGGGGCCATCTCAGGTGTGGAAGGTGATGGTGAAAGTGATAATTAGTAGCTTAGTGTCTTAAGTAAGTCTCAAACCCACAAGCTAACTGGAATGTGCCTCTTACATAGCCACAGACCATTGTCCAGAATGTCCTAATTTCTGTGAAATTTTAGTTCAGAAAATTTGAAGTAGATGCTTAAACTTACCTTGCCCACTTGCTCATCAGACTGCCTGAATAACTAGGCTATCATGCATGCTGTGGGCAAGCTCTCTGTCTCTTCTCTTGCATATGTTTCACTTTACCTCAGTAATTAAACATTCATTGGACAAGAAAGAGGTTAGGGAAGTCAAGCATGAGAGAGGAAAGCCAGGTTACTGCTCCAGTGGTTATTTAATTAGTTAAACAAAGTTGGACAGTTTCAGAGGACACAGCTGAGGAGATCTAATAAGCTTGTTGACTCTGCTGGAAAGACAGAAAGCTTGTGTTGGAGTCTCTTGTCCATATTAAGCAGCCTGAGGACAGAGAGTGAGTCCTTTGCAAATGACCATCCTAACTACTGTATGGAGACACAACTTGTGAGGAAAGAATTTCACTGGATTTGTGAAATCAAGTGTACTTGGAGAGCTGGTTGGGAACTGAAAAATATGTTAAATGCAGTTGCCAATAGCTACATTCTGCATCATCTTGGTAGGCTGAGAATCTCATGTGGGTGAAAAAAGAGTCTATCAGCAGCATTTCACTTCAAATACTAATTTGTAAATCATATTGAAATTCAACATAGGTGTTGTTTGGCATGTGTTGATAAAATGCCTTGGGAAGACTGTATAGGAGTAATCTAATGAGGATTGTATTAGAAAGGGAAGAAAAGGACATTTTGTTGCTCTTTATAGCACATAATATCATTTTTTTATGGATTTAAAACAGCCTGATAGCTTTTTCCTCTGAGGGATTCATCACCTGTTCAATCATTTACACTCTGGTTAACAGGCCTGTGGTATCATCTAAATGCTATAAAAATTGCTCTAGTTTAGTAGTCTCTCACACTTTGATTTATCCTTGCAAGTCTCTTCTTAGAGATATTTTTCCAGCTTACCAAGAATTCGTGCAGAGAGTTTCCCAGAGTTGTTTCCAAGCACTAAATAACCAGCACTGGATATTCTGAGGGAACAGCCAAAACTCTGTCACATTTACACTGTGGGATCTGTGTGTTCATGAAAATGATTGACATACAGAACTGAGAAATGAGATTTTCTGCTGATGAAAAGATGAAGCATGGGAGCATAAGAGGAAATAGGACTATCATTACTGTAGGGGTAGCAACCTCATGAAAGTTTAGTCATACTTTTACCTGCTGCAAGAGACAAAGTAGTTTAAAGTAGGAGGTGACACAGTGCCACACAAATGTCTTAGATGTCCATCAGCCAGAACATTTTATTTGTTTAACAATCAGTAGTTTTATTACAAGAATTTTTCTGATTTCTCTGCTCTCAAATATCTACCAGACTCAAGAGGATGCTGGAAAGTGAATGACCTAAGTGGTGAGAGGTTAAAGCAGTGAAGGAGGGCTGAACAATAGTAATGGTTTTGTGTGCTTTCCCCTTCTAGATCACTGATCCTATTGTAACCTGGAAGAGACAAAAATTTGCTACAGAACATTTAATTGCTTTGGAGAGATGTCTTGAGCATTTTTGGTCTATTTCCTATCTATTAGAAAAGAGATGCCCCTTTGTCAAAAAAAAGTTGCAGCTTGCACCATCTGCAGAATCTCTGATGCACCAGAATCTGATTCCCAGCCTTGGAGATGAGGCTTTCAGCAGACTGGGAAAGCATCACTCAAAAAGTCTTGGGGCATCCAATCTGTTAAAATGGATGGTCTAAGTGTGTGCTTTATCTAGAAACTGTTGTAAGAAAAATAAAATCTCAAATACATCTTTTAAAAATGGTGTAAACTGAATCATGGTTAATAGGCATTAAAATGATCATGGAGATACAAGGAGTGGTTTGAATTATTCAGCTATTTTCTTCACACATTTCCATTTCCTAATGTGCTTGCTTAAGGATAATATTTCTTTTTTTAATGAGACCACTGGGAACGAAAGGTGATTTACACAGGGGAGTACATTCTGTGACAGAGTAAATTCCTCATATATAATGCAGGGGGTGAGTCCTTGAGGTAAAGACCAAACTGTGTAGTGATGAATATGAACACTCATACTGTGTGGCTGAAATGGGATAATTTTAGTGATGCTTCTACCAGCCATCTCAAAGCACTAGGTCAAGTAGGAAAGCACTTTTTGACTGAAGTAACTCTGGGCCAGGAGTTTTTATACCAGGAGGTTTGCATCTCCACTTCCACTGCTGTGCATTAGTGTATAAATATGTATAGCCTGTGAGATCGGTGTTGGATATGTCTGATCCCATTGCATCCTGCTGTTTGACAGCACAAACCTGTGCCCTCTGCCCTCAGCTGCATCCAGTCACTGTGAGCTGCTGACAGCTTCTCGGGCGCTGTGAGGGCTCTGCAGGGGGGATGAGGAGACAGCCAAGACAGCGAGAGCCCATGCAAATCACTGGAACGAAGCAATGGCCAGGCACTGAGAAAACAGTATCACAAATCGCTGAGATTTTCACATTTCCAGAAAGACCACTAAACATTTTAATGGTCATCTCCCCACTACCATTGCTTCCATTTGCTGATTCATTCAGGCCTCTCTACCTTTGATGTGGAAGTTCATCTGCTTTTTAAATCAATTTTTTTCTTTACTTCAGTAGTCACTCAGATGACTTATCTTCTACAATTGTTGTTCTTTGTGAAATGGTCATTTGTTTTCTTTTTGCACACATTTCACATTGTTCAGGTTCAGGTATATATTTTGTTCTCAGCCTTTCTTAAAATAATGCATATCCCTACTGATTCATCATCATCATCAAGATTTTTATTATTGCTATTATTATTATTGTGGGTACATTACTTCTGTCCAATTCTGATAGGAATTGAGAGCAGGAGTCATGTTTTTCAGTCTCCTTTGTTTTATTTGAAGGAAAAAATTCTGCATTTGGTATGTATTATTTTTCTATATAGCAGACACAACAGTTAGGTATTTTATTTTTCTTCTTTCTTTTTCTTACAGATGAAGAACTAGCAAAGTCAGCATCTGTGAACTGTATTTCAGTCTTTGAAGGACCTTCAGGATCCGACACCCTAAGGAAAAAGAAGAAATCCTGCAGTTTAGGCCTATTATAAAATTCCTTCATCTCTACGCAATGCTCTTTTCCTAACTCCAGAGAAAGGGAGCTGTTTATTATTGCTCCTGGCTAATAGGAGCACAGCTAAATTTCAAATGGGCTTCAAGGACTACATTTATGTCTCATAATTTTAGGAAGCTGACAGCAACAAATGTCAGAGGTGAAATCCAACTGGACTCCTCAATGATTCCTCAGGAGAGGAATCGCTAGGGAGATCCTGACCAGCATCAGGCTGAGCATCTTGTCAACTTGTAGCCCTCCCCAGGCCCAGATAAACACTGATAAAATCAGAGGGGATTAACTTGAGATGGGATGTTTAAGAGAAACCGTGGTACATTATAGAGTTAAGGAGCTCTGCTATGCTGTGAAAAGTATGGTCTTAATTTGATTTTAGCTGATTCTAGAGATATTTTAAGTATCCCAGCAGAAGCCTTAATTACAGATTTTACAGATTCTCTTCCTTGTCAAATCTGTGCCACCACTTACAAAGAGGCCCAAAGTTTTAGCCAGATGCTCAACAGAGCCTCTCTCCAGACTTGGTTAAGGTCATCTTCTGAACCTGGGATTACCCAAGTCTAGTACGCCGTGCTTCTGAAAATGCTTTGGTGGGTTAGTCTGCTGCAAACCTTACAGGTAGGGGGAAGCCAGAATATTCTGCTAGTTCAGGGCAGGAAAAAGTGCCCAAAAATTCTTGTTCTAACCTTGGCTCAATTTTTATTTTAATTTTTATTTTCTATTGTTAAACAAAGAAAGGACATTTTCCAGCCAGTACCATGCTTACTTTGTGAGGTCTCTCTCTTAGTTTTTTTTGCTCAGTTACTTAGTTTCCAGCTGCATTATGAAAACTCAGAGTTTTGTAGGAAAAAATAAGGAAGCATGAACCTGTTACTGAGCAAATGTGAGGACCCCAAGGATTTAGTTTCAGACACAATGAGAAATAGATACTGGGAAAGCTATGATATGTACCCAATTAACTGCCTCAAGAAACCCTGTTCTCTTGCCTTTTAAAGGAGAAACAATTGCACCTGTGGCAAGAGATCTGTTTCCTTTTAATGCAGGTGTCCTTTAAATTCTCCTCCCATGATTCATAGCCCTTTACCTAGGCTTCTAGGTAACATTAGTGGAGAAGACCTTGAGTATCCTGTAAGGTAAAAAAAAAAAAGTTTCTTCATTCTTCTAAATGCAGTTTACAGAAAGAGACAAATAGATTGTTAGTCCAACTGTTTCAGCTTTATACTTACTTAACTGGTCCAGGGAGAAAGTAGAGAGTCTTAGGGTGAAATAACCATGGATAGGAGTTTTGTTCCATGCAAGGTAATGGTATAGAAGTTCAGAAAAGTTAAGGCTGAAGGTGGAATACTAAGAAGTTTCTACAGTGAAGGAGAAGATGTGAAATAGACATTTGGAAGTAGTAGCTGATGTAAAAATGACTTCTTACGTGGTAAAATATTTCACTTTCAAAAATCTTTATTTTTGTGGAACATTATTAAGAAGCCTTGAAATTTAAGGGAAAGGAGGACTAGATCCTCCTAAGAATAATTTTTTAGGAATCATAGGAGTAGAAAATAAATTTTGTCTTTTAAAGATAATAATTCTGGAATGTCAACCTAAGAGCAAAGAGATTTTTAGATGAAATCTACATTCATTGACTTCTATTATCCTGTAAATGTAAAGAAGAGTCTCAATTTCCTATTGCATCCTTAACTCCCCAAAGCCTCTGTGCCTTGTTATTTACCTTGGCATCCTTGCATGTATTTGGAGTACAGTACTTAATGAGCAGATCATATGAGCAGCTGCCTTTTATTTAAGGCAAGTGGTCGCAGATCAGATCTTAATTATCTTTCTGTATGAATGAATAAACTACAAACAAGGTTATGCTTAACTAACTTCTATGAGGGAAGAAATAGGGAGGGGGAGGAATTTGAGAGTTTTTTTTCTTTTTAATGGAATTTCAAGTGATGCTGATAATTTTATTTTGTCACTGTTTTCAGAGCATGTGTGTGTTTTCCTAAGGCCCAAGATCCTGGAGACAGGTGAGAATATGCACTTTTTCATTTCTAAGTATAGAATGGAGATTTTGTTAGGGTTGAATTGCCAGGTGCGTGTAGTTCCTGTTTGCTGTGAAAGATCTCTCCTTTTTATTACATTTCCTAAGTGAAAGTTCAATTTTAATTGGTTTATAGGAGTTTGATAAAATATATGAGTGCTTTGGATATAAGCAACACTTGTTGGACAAGTAATCAAGCTGTTTATCAGCAATAGTTTAGACTATGCAAGCTAATGAAATATGAACTAGTTGTTCAGCACCCTCACTGATGGAGGAATTAGTAAAAAGTGTATTCTAATGGTTATCACATTTTTTTAAAAATAAATGATGTGTGGGTTTTCAGTTTTTTTTTAAGTTAAGAGGATTGGATCAACAAAGGAGAGAAAAAAGGATAAGTGAAAATCAGCTGGCAGGTGATTATTCCCTACCCCCAGGGAATCTGTGATCTATAGGAAAGTCTCTGACTCTCAAATACAGAAAAACAATTAAATTTAACTAAATGAAACCAAACTCATTAAAAGTGATTGAAGTACTTTCCCTCACAAACCCTGATGTTCCTCATGCATTTCATAGTTGTCGCTCAAGTCAAGTGACAGACAGTGCAGCTTTAACAGAGAACATAACTCTCAGTGCTGTATCACTGCAGACAGACTTCCCCCCCCCCTTCACCTATTTTATTTTTGGGCTTTCTGTTGAGATGTTATGTTTTTAGGACAAAAGTTCCTTGTGGTAGCTATAGGCAGCAGCACTCACATGAAGGGAGTATACCGAGGCTGGAATGTGAAGATACAGAAAATCCAGTGGCAACTTCTCTTACTAGTTTAGAAAGATTTTTCCTCTTCCCACTCACAGATGCACATTTCCTTATTCTCTGTGTTTCTGGGAGGCAGATCACAGCTGCTCTCTGTAAACTGAGAGACCCTTGCCAAATTTCATCAGCTGAGGATCTGGCTGCTTTTCTGTTGGTGCTTTTGTCTAGGGAAGACACCTTTATGCTCTCTCAGGGAGGTGGGACGTATTGCTGGAACCAGCTCTCAGTGGTGCAATGTCAAATTCTCAAAATGTCAGATTTATCTGTGCATGTGATGGTGTAATTTGGCTTCCTGCTGTGCAAATGAGAGGATTAATTTCCATAATATAGAAGTTAACAGTGCAGTTGATATTTCTCCATCTCTCAGCACAAATTACCAGATGTGGATGAGAGCAGCCAGTTTAGCCTCCTTTTTGTCCTTCCTCCCAATAGTCCTTGATGAAGACTTGCCCCTGTTAAATAATAATGCATGTCAAATTGGTGTTACCTCCTCCGTTCCATTTCCTCCTTGTTTGTCGGGCTTTGAGGCTTCTAGTGTTTCCTACAAGTAATGGCTCTGACTACCATTCCATGAGCAAAAGGCAGGGAGGGATCAGGGTTGCTCCACCCCAGCGTGTGAATCCTGTGTGTTCACAGGACAGTGAACCCAAAGAGTTGAGGCAGAGGTACATGGTCAACTCTGCTGTGGAGATGATACTTCTTCTCTGAGGAACAAGGCAAACAATTGGGGTCAGTCACACCTTAAACAACCTGGGAAAAGTATTGCAAGGCTGTCTATTACAGCCCTTGCAGTTCTTCTGGTGAATTTACTTGTGATTCGGCCATATGATGGACTTTTTAGATAAAGACATAACACGTTAAACCTCTGTAAGCTGTGAGGTAATATCATTTTGTTATCATGCATCAGGTCCTAGAATCACAGCTGGAAACTCTTGATCCAGTTCACTGATGGGTCTTTTAGAAAAGCCTGAAATCTTGGCTGTAAGCTCTTAGATGTGGAGGGCTTTGTACCTAGGGTTGGGCAAAGGATACATAGCTCAGGTTGGAACTTCAAACACAGCAGGAGGTCTGTGGAAAGAAGGTGTATGGGGTTTGTGTTGCAAGGTTTTTGGTGGTTGGGGGAAGTGTTACAGGAGTGGCTTCTGTGAAAGTCTGCTAGAAGCCTCCCCTGTGTCCAAGACAGACAATTCCAGCTGACTCCAGGATGGACCTGCAGCTGGCCAAGGCTGAGCCCATCAGCAATGTCGGTAGTACCTCTGGGATAACGTGTTTAAGAGGGGAAAATAAAAACCAGGAAAGAATTCTTAGGAGAGACAGCAAGCAAGCAAGATGTGAGATGAACAGGTCTCAGACCCCAAGATCAGCAGAGAAGGAGGGGGAGGAGGTGTTCCCAGGCACTGGAGCAGAGATTCCCCAGCAGCCCATGGAGCAGCCCACGGTGAGGCCGGCTGTGCCCTGCAGCCGTGGAGGGTCACAGGGGAGCAGAGACCCGCCTGCATCCCGGGAAGGACCCCACGCTGGAGCAGGGGGATGCCCGAGGGAGGCTGGGCCCCCGTGGGCAGCCTGCACTGGAGCAGGCACCTGGCAGGAGCTGTGGTCCCGTGGGTAGAGGAGCCGAGGCTGGAGCAGGTTTGCTGACAGGAATTGTGACTATGGGGGGACCCAGGCTAGAGCAGGTTGCTCCTGAAGGACAACATCCCCATGGGAAGGACTCACTCTGAAGAGGTTGATGGACAATTGTCACCCATGGAAGGGACCCCACGTTGGGGCAGGGGCATAGTGTGGGGATCCTCCCCTGAGGAGGAAGGAGCATCAGAGACAACAGGTAGTTGGTTTATTTAATAGGATTGAAAAATCTATATAGTGTAAGAACTACCACGTAGTGGATGATATGTTTCTAGACTTTCTATAATTTGTGCATAGAAAGATATTTACCAGTAGGAGGTGAGACATTAAGCTATTCTCTAATAGTATTTTCAAAGGATGGACCATGGATCAGACACTGGTGGGAGATGGCAGTTGCCCTAAAATCACAGCCATCTGCAGAACTCTAAGTGACTAATTGTTAAGAATATTGTGTTCAATACAGTTTCTAGTGCTGATGAGTGACACTGCCCACTTGGGACTGAGAGTTCCCTGTTTCCTTCTTCTGGGATCACTGAAGTGTGGAAGTAAAATGGTCAGGACAGGAACAACTGTAAACGTAATGATACTATGGGCTCCATGTATGCAGGATTTTCTGTCTAACAATATAACATGTCTCTATCCTCATCATGGAATACCAAGTTTTGAAGCACATGTGCTTTTCCACTGAGAGCTTACCATACACTGTTATACCTGATATTAAGTGATAACTGAAGGACATCATGAGTTTTGTTCTTCTAGCTGACTTAAAAACAAGTAAACATTTGGAATAATTTGTTGACTACAGAAAATGTCACATTTTCATGCTTGGTATAATGACATAGCGTGTAATTTTCATCTTTTTATTAATTAATTCTGGACTTGTTACAAGGAATAAAACCAAATGTACTTACATCTGCCTTAATATATGTGTTTGATATTTCTACAGTAATGTCTCCAGGAGCTACAGCCTTCAAAAGTGTCACTATGCTCAGGACTGCTATTAATGGGTTCCTTACCATATGGTGATTCTTGATGGCTAGAGATTGTAGAATTATTCAGAAATACTGTTGTGAATGAAAGGGACACATTTACTGTTACAAAGTGGGGTTATATTCACTGGAGAGTATTTGGACAACTGCCAATTTCTTGGTGAAAATATTTTCACTTTGAGAAGTTAAATGCTTGAAGCAGTCATCCTGAAGTTGTGATATCTGTTAGTAATGATATATTATTTAAAAATCTATTTGTTTGAACTGCATGGATCATCTTCAGAACAACTATCTTAAATCAACAAATAGTTTTGTAGTCTAAACCATCAGATCAGTCTTCATGTGCCATTGGTAGAGAGAAGGAAGCAGTCAGTCCATCCTAAGATATGTCTCTGACATGAATCAGTCTCTAGGGGCTCCTATCTCTTTCCAATGATTGTGAACCATTAAACTGCCACACTTTCTCTAGACAGCTAAACTTAACTGAGACAAATCCACCAGTGAAGAAGTACTAACAAGTGGATTTTATAGGGGAAAACTATGAGCATTTCCATTCACATGTTAAAGTGAATCAGTTACAAAGAACCATTGTGAGAAAATAGTACATCAGACTAAGGTCGACAGTACTTCTGAATGAGGAGGTACTGACTGAACTCGGAATGCCTTGTACCCCAAAGAAAGTTCATAAACAATGTGCTGAATAACTACAGGTGTGTATACCTACGGCTGTGCCCATTCGGAGTCCTGCAGAGTGGTTATTGTGTGCATTGTCACTCTCTGTTAGTGTCTCATCACAACTTTCTGCAGTAACAGAAAAATACTGCATGTAGCTTGGAAAGAGTATAACCACGTTAATGAATGAGCCAGGGCAGTGCTGCTACATAAATATTAATGATTCAGTGTCTTTGCACAGCTCTCAATTGCAAAGTGCTCTTCTGTCTACACCTCTGACTTCTGGGGGATTTGAGATGAAGCATGCTCTCGCTTTTCCTTTCTCATCCAAGCATGTTGTTAAGGAAAAATAATTTTCTGAAAGAACTGTTTCAACTAGCTTTATTTTCCTTTAGCTTCTTCACAGCTGTGTGGACATTGTTCTAAGAGGCCCATATCTGCAGCACATCCATCCGCTTCAGAGACAGTGGTAACTTGTGGCACTATTAACGAGGAAAAACCAGGATGCTCATCCAGTCCAGACTAGCTGTTCAGCTTTGCAACTAGATTTTGCTCATGCTCCAACATTTTGATAAAGACATGATACAAGGTGTTTGTGTTGATATGCCCAGACATCCTTGCCATAAAAAATATACAGTTCAGGTAAATACAGAAATAGCCTTACCATCTGAGTAACAGGACTGGCACCTATAACACGAGGAGATTACATGGATTTGCTTAGTGCTTCAGTACGAAACCTAACTAGCCCTTGTCCATCACTTCCATCTTCCCCAACAAATACACTACATCAGAAAGGTTTCTGGGGATCCTACAGCATGTCAGATGAGTTTTTGTTTGGTTGTTGAGGTTTCTTTTCCTTAAAAGAGGGGGTTTCCACAGAACTTCATCACTTTGTGATTCAGCTCAGCTACCTGTGCAGATTCAACCAACCACCTTGAGTGACAACAAGAACAGAAACCTGAATTTTCTGGAGTAGAACATCTCCTCCTCCCTATGTATATTTGGTTTTTCCTCCCCATCTAGCCAGTTTAACACTTCTCTAGCCAGATATTGTTAAAACTAACTCTATTTATGCGAAGTCCCTGCTTGTGCCCATGTAACATTCGGATGCCTCAGAGTAACCCTCTGCTGCTCTGTCACAAATAAGCAGTGACCTGACACAGCTCTTACTTTCAGATTGTTTTGCAAAGTGTTTTCCTGTTTTCCATAGGGCAGAGAGGACTTTCATACTGACTCTCTTATATGGCTTGTCCCTGTACTTGACACGGTGTGAAAAAACTGCCCTCTGAGGCAGTAGAGGTGAGGTCTTTACCTTCAAGAAGGTAAATCTAGACTAACAGAACTGAATTTTTCCACTCAGACAGTGTTGAGCAGAACCTCCTTCTGTAACTTTATGAATTTAATGACAAATGCACTCATCAGAAGTCCTGACCTTTTCTTTCCCAGTGTGTAATTATGTAATATTTGCACTAAATGAAATCTACTTTAGCAGTCAATAGGAAATGGGTGGCCCTGGGATGTATGCTGACCTTACACCCCACAAAGCCAGCACGGAAAAAGTGAGTGAGACTCCAGTTAACAGGCAAAACCAGGTGTTGTTTAGCTCACTTCACAGTAGGGATAGAGTATTTATACAGTGATTTTTACTGTGATGATTTACGTTTTCAGTTCTATGCCAGTGCTCTCTGAGATATGATCTAATTAGTAGAAGGTGTTTAAGATTCTTTTTTCCAATGTCAGATGATTTTCCTACTCAAAAAAGGCCTTCTACTGATGTTTTCTACAAATTAGTAAGACCTTTGATAACATTTCAAGATTTTTTTTCTTTTCCAGAAGACAATGAAAAAAATTCTGTCTGATCCAAAGGAAATATTTTGAAAACCTTGTTTTAATTCAAGAGGTTTTTACCTTTATTGTTTATTTACCTTTATATTTTACCTTTATACCTTTATTTACCTTTATTTTTTACCTTTATGACATGATCATAGTTGAGATTTTTCATTTGTTGTATCAAGGCTTGTTATAATTGCTGACCAGAATATGACAGTATCACCAGTAGGCTGAGAAACCTCACTAGCAGAACCTGCAGGAAATTAAGTCTGAAATACGTGTATGTTGATGTGCATGCACAAACAATTTTTGGCCCGTTCTGATTAAAGTTAGAAACTTTGGCAATATACTGTGGAGAATTAGACCTGTGTTTTTTTCAAATTGTCTGCCTTGAGAGGATCTGTGTAGGTTTTGGAAAAATTTTACATTAAGGATATGGTGGGAGAGGCAAGAAAACCTAGCTCAGTATTTCTTATTTTAGTTTGAAACGCATGAGAAATATTATTGTTACAGCTATAGGTTAATAATTCACTCCCTTTCAGTTCACGATAGTCTGTGGTTCCAGTATCAAAAATCGATTTCCTCTGCAGGACCAGCTTGGACACCCCTGGAATCAGTGTTCTAAAGGCAGGGGTTTTTTGTCTATTTGCTTCTCAACTTCGTGTTTTGAATATCAGTTGCGCTATTATTCTCCATTTCTGGACAATGAAGAATGAGCTGTGAAGGAGGTGGTGATGCTTTTTATATTCTGCCTATGAATATGATAATTTAAATTTCGAAGTCGTTAAAATAAGTGCTCAACAATCTCCTCTGGGTTGTACATAGTTTCTACTATCATACCAAACCTTTTATATAATCTGAGGGCAGGATGGGTACCATTTTCCAATTTATACATGTTTTAAGTCTAAAATGTGATCTACAGATGAAACCAAAGAAAAGCTAACAACAGAGCATGGGGCTTATTATATGCAGAACTATGCTGCTTAGTTTACATATTGGGCTTTTATTTTGTATAACATCTGTGCTCCCCTGTTTCTCATGAGACACCTTTAAGTTTGATAATATCATGTTGAGAATCACCAGGTGGAGTTATTGCACACATTTTAGAGATTATTTTTCTAACTACAAAAGCGCTGTTAAAGACAGTTATGTTAGTTTTCATTTTGTGAAATAATATCTGACTTGAGGGTGTATCATAAGTCATGAGGGATGTTACTTTCCATTCTTAAACTCCCCGTCTTGTCTGTTAGACCCTGGGAAGTACACAGTTATATCTGGTCTTAGTGTCTTAAAATAACTGTCTGCATGTTGTTTGTAATCTTCTCTGGTTTAGGACTATGTATACGGTGTAGATAAACATACTGCACAACACATAAACCTGAACTGTGCATCAGACATGCTTGTAAAGGTGAGGAAATATGCAGGTAAAGGATGAGATGTGTTACTGGTGGGTAAGTTTGGTTCCTTGTTTTTGAGTGTGAAAGATGAGTCGAAACGGATCATGGGAAGAGGGAAACTGCCTGGCTGAAGATGCTGCAGGAGGAGAGGGGAGGAGTGTCATGCAGGGTCCTTGAAGAGAAAGAATAAGGGTAGGTGGGAGTGGGTGAAGGCAAGTGTTATAAGGAATATCTGGGGGAGAGCGTAAAAGGGGCTAAGGAAATAGAAGAAAATACATGGAAAGGATGTATGATGTAACACAGATGAGAAACATACTGTGGGCCTTGGATCATAGGGCAGACAGATAAGAGAAGGATTTGGAAAAATGCTGCAGGGAGAGTTCTGACATGGCTTGGTCTCGCTCTTGCTGCCAGCAGTAGTGGCACGGGATGGGTGACTATATGGTGGGTGTGTCTCACAATCATTCTCCCTGCTAGGAGGATGCAGGAGTTGTATCTGTCCCAATCTAATGAAGGGGTATTGATTAACTGGGAATCTGTATGCACAGTTATAGCTACTCTGTCCAAATGTCAGTAAGATGATGTGAATGTCTCCTTTAAATGTTAAAATATTCTTTAGATTGTAAACACATGTGTTTCTTTTGCTCTTTGGAGTCAATCCACAGAGATCTCTGACTCATAATCAGAGTGATCTTTTAAAGTCGTTGGTATTTTAACAGCACTAAATATCTGCCCTGAAAAATTTAGACTAAATACCCATTAAGTGAAGGCACTCAACATCACACTCTAAACTGGGGGAACATCTACAAATACTTAAGTAGTAATTTAAGGATTAAGGAATAATTAAGGGGAGTTAACTGTTTTCTTACTGTGGTTTATTGGGGAAATTATAATGCCTGTCCACCTTGTAAATAAAATGTAACACAATAACAAATCAAATAAAAGTTCAAACTGTATGTTTCATGGAAGAGCTTAGCGCAGGATATTCTTTCTCTGTCACTTCAAATCACTATGGAGGATAGGGGGCTGAGGGATTAGTACAGATATAGTATAGACTGAGAGAAACTGTGGTATATGCTCTGCAAGAGGTCAGTTTTGGTCACGTTGATCTTCTCTCTTAGTTTATAAACCTATTAAATGCCCTGTGGGACAAAAATATCCACAATTTCTAAAAAAGAAAACCTCTCTGTTTGGGAAGGATGTTCTAAGCACAAGTACTACCCTGTATTAACATACTGACCTCTGGCAAGCTGATTTGAAGTCCTGTGTACCGACTTCTCAGAGATACATGGAAGTGCATAACCTGTGTAACGTGCAGTTGTTTAGTCCACAAAAAGGTGACTTTTGTGTGGTGATCAGCAGAGGCAGAAATCAAAAAGTGAGTCAGCTACCCCAGATATTTATGCTGTCACTTGATAATAGGCAGGCAATTCAGGAAATGCTACCTCTACTATTTTTGTGTTCTTTGCTCTACACCAGACAGAATGCCCTGTATGTCACTGAAATAAAATAAATGCACTTCTTCCCTATAGCATATTGAGTTAAAGACATCCTGGATGCTCCCATTTGTGAAACACAAGCTCATTACTGAGCTTTAAACTGTAGGACCTAAGAGAGGGAAGTACTTCCACATGACACTCTTATATTAATGAGTTGGTAGACATAGAGAAGAGGAAAGTTTCCTAAAAAACACCTAAGGACTTGATTCCCACGCATCCTTTTTAGCTCTGTGGCAGAAAAAATTCTGCTTGGGCATCTTTCTCTCTTTTCCTTTGTGTTTTTCTTAGATGATGTTTTATTGTCCTCCTGTTGCTAAACTGATATTGCAAGAGATTACCTATTGTGAAGCTGGAGAAAGAAATATTATCATTGGCTTCTGTCACCTTTCTGGGAGTTAAGGTTACTGAAATGAAGATTAAGGGCAGGGAGAGGAGGGGGAAAAAGGCAGAGGAAATAGCTAAGTTGAAGAAATGACAACACTGTCTAGGAGGAATCTGTGTGAATCCAAGGAAGGTGCTAATCAATTAAGCGGTTATCATCACTTTTGCAACATGAGCATCTGTACATAATTAGGTGTGCAAGCTGGCAAATCTCTTCTAAGAAGACATGCCGTGGGGTCTGAATCATCATTAACGGTCTTTCGTATTATTGGTATGAATGCAAGGGATGTCAATATCCCCGCCTATTTACCTTCCAAAAGATGTACATTTTTTAGCCACAACTTGTCATAGAAGGATGTGGAAAAGAGAAGAAATATCTGTTAATTCCACTAAAAGTTTCACTGTGCTGGTATAATTTCACTAGGAAATTCTTTGGTTTCTCACTGGGATGTAGAATTGCAATAGAATGTCCTTGGTCTTCCTGCATTTTATTAGAGGTTTTTGCTGTAATTATTTTTCATTTTTAAGGGAGAAAAATGTGGCACTATAACCATCACATTAGTTGGTCTACATGCCTATATTCTGGTTTCAGAAATTCCCTGGATGTGAAAGGTGCTTTGATAAACAGTAAGCAGGGACAGGTGACATATTTGCATTTCTTGAGCACTCTTCATACAAGTCTTTCTGAATATTTCATATTTTAAAAATTGCATCATCTTTATTGATATGTTATCTGTGCTGTATCCAATGAGGTCATTCATCTATTTGCCCTTTGGTGCTGTCATTATTTGCTAGTTGTTATGTGTCCATTCCAATGATGTCCATAAGGATAGTTACAGTTAGGAACTATCAGACTAGATCAGACCCAAGGTCTCTAGCATACGTATTCTGGATCCAGCAATGATGGGCATAATAATTTTTAGAAGGTATAAGAATTACTATCCTGAAAATTTCTCATGTATCCCTATTAAAAATTCCATTTAGTCCCCAGGTAAATAAAGATTGGCTTTATCTGAGGTGTTTCAGATTTTCTCTCTCTCTCCTAAGATGTTTTATTTTCACCATTAATAATTTGAGGTCTTACAAATTTTACTTCTATGAATGTACAGACACTCTAGGAATTTTTTCAGACTTTTTTGCCCACTGATATCCAGTGGCAGTGAGGTTTACAGTCTTGCAGAAATTTTTAACTTCATCTCAATCATGACTATCATACCTATCTTCATATTATGAGAAAATGAGAATAGAATTCCCTCTCTAAATTTGAGTTGATTATTTTTTCATGGTTTTTTTTTTTTTTAATTACATCTTATTTGTCTCTTTTCTAGGATAAACTTCCTCAGCACTTAAAATCTTTGTTCATGTAAGGGTAAGCTTCCCAGGCTGCTGTTTTCTTTCCTCTTCAGATCGTTTCTAATGCTGCAGTGTCACCTGGGAATAGAGCAAATAATAGAACAGCACAGATGTATAGATGAGGTGATACAATTTATTTATTCAATCATTCCCTATTCTTCATTACATCCAACATACTACCTAATACTTCACTCACATTAGTTTGTGTTAACTTCAGGGTTTCCTGCTTAAAAGACAAGATCAAAGTAATGAAATATCATAAAAGAAATACCATTCACAGAATTTCAGTTTGTAAAAGGATCACGTGAAGGGATTATCAGCAGTAAGAAAAGTTAGAGTAAGATGACATAAGCAACCCCTTCTGGCTGTGTACTGCTAGGAGGTATATGAAATATCATCAGTAGTTCTGTTCTTGTGGGCTTTTCTACTTAAGGATGGCAAATTAGGCAGATTTGGATTCCTGATTTGGGATTATGATTTCAACTGATATGGGGCATGCCTAACAATTCCCTCTAATTTTAATCTCTGAATAGGATGGGGCTCTGCAGTTGCTTTCAAATCTTGAAGCATTCCAGTCATGTACGGTACCGGCTCGTGTGTACTGTATAAGGATGAGTAATTGTGGGTGATTTGGTACAATGAGCACAGCCAATGATTTGTGAGGTCAGAATGATCTCAGAAAAGTGTCACCAGTTGGCACAAACCTCACTATGAATTACAGTCATACCTAACCCATTTCATCTGAACTCAGGCATCAAAACTTAGGCCAACTGAAAGTTGTTATTTTGTTTTACTGGGAGCAAGATGAAGTAACTTTCTTCCCTCTACAACCTCTCAAAACCCTGTGTTTTCAGCTAAGCTTAATATTTATATTTAGTATTGTGAGAATACAGTGTTGTTTTGAGGCACTGCTTTCTACCTGGGGCACAATGGCTAGTTCTAAGGTTCTGTGAATGGTAACAAACCAAGCTCTACTTCTTGCCAGTTAAGTTAAATTAGCAATGTGATAGTCTGCACAGATGTAAATAAACACTGTTGAAAACCACTTTAGTATAGTCAACAACTACTGACAAACCCTACACCTGGTCTTTGATGTGAAAGTCATCTTCATACAGAAACTAATTCTAGTTTTCCTGAATGGTTTGAAGAGGTTTTCTTTTGTTCTCTTGTTATAATCGTAGAGTGAAGCAACCTTGGGAATATTAAAATGTAGTAAAATGCCTTTATTTCTTTGCTGTGTTCTCATGTCTTGAATAGGTGCTCTCTGCTGGAAGAAAAGGGAAAAAAAAGTAATTAAATTCAAAGCCAAAGTGAGCAGTCAGTGAATTTGGGATTCCATTTCATATGAATTAGTATGTTAACAGGGAGCAAGAAATTTCATCCTGGAACCTTGAATTGTGTAGAAGGGAATTTGTCCACGTTTCAGAAGGTGGATAGGATAGCACAAAAGGCAATAATCATGGAAACTATTTTAGGCCTTCCCACAGAGGAGGAAAAATTTTTTGGAAATTTTGGGAAGGAAATGTTGGTACCTTACCAACATGTCAGTTGCCCAAAATTGCCATAATCTTAGAGTAAAAATTACATAAGGAAAGTGAGCAGTTTGTGACATGAAAAGTAGGTATATATCAGTGATGTTTGGGGACAGTAAGATAGTTCTTGTAATCAGAATACAATAAGATGAAATACTCATTCTGCTCTCTTCTTTTAAAAAGAAAAAGCATGCATCTGGTTGCTGGAAGCCCAGATATGAGGAAGTGTTGACATTCCCTGTGTGCAATGGAGTGGGAAGAGAGCAGCTACAGGAGGATTCTGTAGACTGTAGACCTCTATAGCCCTTTCTTTAATATGTGTGTTCTCTTCTCCACTTGCCCTGCAAAAATACAGAAACCTGACTCCATTTACAATGCAATCTGAATCATCTTGGACCATCAAATGGAAACCAGAAGCTAGAAAATAGTGGGACATGGTGTGGGGAACCTGTTATGATATTAAAAATATCTCTGAAGAGGACTGCAGCTCTGAACAGTAAACCATGCCCTTACACCGGCAGATAATGACAGTGACATTCAATGGCCTATGCCTCATCCTACACTATTCATGTGGCACTTGTCAATATAAGCCATGCAGACAGTGCTGAGAAACATGTGGCTTATGTCATGCAAACAATGTGTTTTGTCATGTCTGAGTTGGCCATTAGTTCAATGGATCCTGTTTTTACCTAAGAATCTGCAGGTTCTGGCCTATGAACTGTGTGTTTTGAATTCCTGTGCATCACCTAACCTAACCTGATAGACCCCAGCCTGGTGTGAGCTAGCTGCCACTCTCAACAGGGAAAATGATATATCATTCATTTGAGCTCTGCTCTTACATCATGGATGCATCTGATTCTGGTCCTTTGAGTCTGTAAAATCAGTCCTGAATGACTGAAATGGATGGTAGTGGGGGGTAAAATACACTAGCAGGAACAATAATGGCAATGTAAATGTGCTCAAGAGAAAGCTTAAATGGCCTTCTTCTAAATTAATGTTTTGTCACTAAATAAACAACAAATGCCAACCAGCTGGACCCATTTAACAACACCTCCCTCAAGCTAGAATCACTAAGGCATATGGTTGATAGACAGCCAAGCTAATTGCCTCTGATTCTGTTCACATTCAAATTCTGGCAATGCTCACTCACGTAGTGCTTGCCTCCAGCTCTTTAGCCCTGGGCCAAATTGCCCTAGACCCATCTGATAATCTGCAGATCTCTGGACTTTGTAGTAGGCTCAAGGTTCATGGGGTTGTGGATGTCTGTGTGACACTCCATTGCACAATGTAAATGGATATCTGCACCATGGTCCAGCACATTGCCCCTTCGTTATCCAGTTCCTGTCTTGAGTACAGACAACCTCACTGATGAAACCAATGGGGCTCTGGGGACAGCTATTCACAGATGCAGTGGCAACGGCCTCAGCATACAAACTATACTGCAAATACATTAGAAAGTGTGTGGCCTCCAAAAGCCAATGTCCAGAACCCTGATGGGGAGTGAGTAAATGCTCCCTGTAGATTTATTCCATTATTTACTAGGAGAAGACAAAGCTGTCAACCATGATATCTCCTTCCCAATTAAGCTCACTATTACAGTCCATAAATCACAGCATGCTTTCCCTGTGGGGAGAGAAAACCTGAACAATTTCTGAAAATGCTCATAAACACAGTGTGTAGGAAATAGCTGTTTTTTTTTTTAACCAAGAAGATTCCATCATATTGTCTTAATATCGAATCATGACTAAGGCTACTAAAGAGACCGAGCAATTGTGTTAGACTTTAATATCAGGTGGAGGTCTGCTAAAGTGTTTATTTTTTTCTCTCAAGAGGTTGCTGATCATTTTGATTAGTATTGTCTCCTAGCCCTTTCCCGCCAAATCACAGAGAATAGGACTGCAGAGATTTCTATTCCCTTGTCCCAGTGCAGGATCAACTCTACCTAGGTCTGTATTCAGAAAAACATCTAGTGACAGAGCTGCCAACACCTTTCTCATGGAATTGATTCCAGTGCTTTGCTATTTTAATTCAGGAAGTTTCTATTCCTGAGAAATTTGGTTCTTCCATGATACAGTATGAGCTTATTGTCTCTTATCTTGAACTCTTTCATTTGTACTTAGATTCCAAATTCATCATAGCAGATTGGGGTTGTTTGGGTTTTTGTTTTGCTTTGTTTTTTCTTTTTGTTCAGTTTTTTGTTGTTGTTTTGGGGGGGAGTTTTTGTTTTGTTTGGTTTTTTTTCCTAGAAGATTCTGTAAGAAAATGACATGACTACCATGGGACTGCAAGTCCTCTACACACTGGTACAAAACAGGTTTGGATTGCAGAAGGTGCTCATAAGATGACAAGTCAGATATCCTATAAGAAAAAAGTCCCAAATTGTTTAAGAAGACTTCCCTACTGGAAAATGTAAATGAAAGTCTTAACGAAATGTGAGCTACTACTGTGGCAAAGTTCATTAGTATGTTGGCTGCAGAGACTGATTCGGCTCTGCCTGTACCCTGAGTGACTGCATGAAATGCTCTAGTCTTTGGGTAAGGAGGGTAATAACCCTGGGAATTATGCAACATGACATTTCATAAAATCCTGCCTTTAAGGAATTTTGTTAATAACTCTCTCCTTTAAACATGGGGAAAACCTAAGACTAAGTAGCTAGTGCACAGACCTCACAGCAGGAAAGGTTAGAAGTTAGTAACAGCTCTTTGAGCCTTTCCCATCCAGGCTGTGGGTGAATGTGGTAGGTGGGATGAAGTGCACACCTCTCACCCATGAAGAAGCATAAGCTACTGTCTTGGATTAATGATGGTGTCATATAGCCATGATGGTCAAGATATAGCATATTAACTTGGCCTGGTCACCTGCATTCTTGTGCTTGACTTGCCCTTTTTTGCACCTAAGTATCTGGGGATTTTTTTGTTTGTTTGGGGCTTTTAGTTGTTTTTGGGTTTGGTGTTGGTTTTTTTTCCTTGGATTTTTTTTTTTGTCTTGGGAGACTCAAAATCCTAATCAATAAGCAGTTCAGCACAATTATCTCTTTATTTATGGTGCGACTGCCTGACTGCCCAGCTGTCTAGAGAGAAACGTAGTTTGTTTCTCATGGTCCATTGAACAATAAGACTGAGTATGTTGTGTCATGTAATAATAAAGTGCAGGGTACTTTCCATAATAGAGGCTGAAATGTGTTTGTACATGGTGTTGTGTGTTAGCTGCTATGCATATTCTGTGAACCTATAGAAAAATTTGTAATAATTAATCCAAATAGCTGATGCAGTATTATGCATAAACACAATCCCTGCATATTCTGATTGACATATTACTGAAAAAGGCTGTACATATTTCCTGGCTACAAACTGACTGATTTGTCCTAGTAGCTACACACAGCACTCACTCTATGTACTGCTTACTTAGAAATGAAATAGGGTAGAGAAGATGGGTGTAATAGTGATCAAGAAAGAAATTAGGAGAGTTTGGAGGAAAAGGGCAAAGCACTTGGTTTGCCAGATGGAGCAATTGTGTGGGTCCCATACTGCTGCTGAAGTATTTCCCATGTATGGGACCTACCTGCTATCGGGATAGAGAAACACAACTTCCCTTAATCTCAGGGGAATGTATCACTAGAAAATATTTTCTGGGTAATCAAGTCCAGTATCTTATTGCATACAGTGGTGTGCATAAATTGAACAAACTAATTCTAAAAATAGAAGGATGATGAGAGGTGCCTTTCCTTCACTACTGGGAGGCATTTTCAGAATTTCAGTGCTGTAAGGGTTGTAAATTTTTCTCTGTTTTCCAGTATGGATTTATTTATGTCCAGTTTGCTGTAGTGCAGGATGCTTTACTTGTATGCCCTTTACATGCTCACTCTTCCTACAGTAATCCTTGCAGGTAGTCCTTGCTCAAGTAAGCAGGTGTTTTACTGATCAGCAGATTTTGGATATGTTGGACATCTGACATGAGAATTGTAGTGCTTGTGCAAAAAATAAACCAACACTTGAAATAAGAGTGGCTGCAGCCACTAGAGAGAGACAAGATCCCACTTACTAGGCCAAAGAATTGCAATGTATATAAATAAATTCTTTAAATTTGTTCCACTGGGCATTTCTGGAACATCTCTTCTGTCCTTGCAGTTCTAAATTACCTAAATTACTTATGCAAGATGTGGTGGTACCAGGTGTAATGGGCGGTGCCGACAAGTGAGATAGATGACTGTAGCCTCAGCACTTGCTGAAGGACTTCCATCCAGAATGTAACGACTGTGTTGAAGGTCTGCAATACCATGGTATTTATGACTTGGTCAGCGGATAATATGTACTTTGTTATTTATACTACAGTTCCACTTTGAGCATTCAAACCTAAATAGGAAACAATATTTAAAAAAAAAAAAATCTTTTTCTAAAAGAGAAGCTGCTGTGCTTAGGACTCTTCTAAGGGGAACGTACATAAAATAGGTGTGTGGAGTTAGACACATAGCTGTAGCGATAGAAAGAGACTATTAATGGGGCAAAACCAGTGACAAGACACAGATTGCTTGAGCTGAGATATTATCCTGCATCATAAACACACACTGTTGCTATTTCTAAACTGGAAGGTGGGGAGACTCTGGAAAAACACAGCAAGATTGTGCTGTGCAGGGTGTTGTATGGCAATTTGTTTTATTTTAGCCAATATCTTGTGACCACTAGCACTCCCAAAACTATGATTCCAAATGACACTGAACTTCTTTCCTTGCATCAAAACCTGATACTAATTGTCATTTTAAATGATGCATTTAACACGCTACAGACAAATGTTAGAACCCTTTGAAGGAATCTGATCTAGTGGAGGGAGAATGGAAATCCATGTGTTGTCCCACAATGTTATTGTGATTTAAAATAATAAATAGCAGTGCTTGTGTTTCCTATACATGTATGTATTTTTGCATACAGTAGCAAACTGCTCTATTTGCTTTAACATAGGCTCCCTCTCCCATGAAAGGTTGGACCAGATAATCTTTTGAAATCCCTTCCAATCTGGGCTATTCTGTGTGTATGAATTTTTAATTGTTCAATGTCTTCAGTGCAGTTTCCAGGTGAGAACAAGCATCTCTGGACTGGGTGTGGGATGGATGGAGTCCAGTTTTGCTTTGCTGTGTCCCTAGGAAGGAAAAAGCAATCCTTTGTTAATTAATAGCTGAAGATTTCTTCCCAGAGACCCAGTAGATGAAAATAAGCAACATGTTTTCTCTAAGAATGGCCTGCTTATGAGGCCCCGGTCCCTTTCGTGCTGCTCAAGCAGAAAGGAAAGAGCAGAACCTGGCCTGTAGCGAACATTGGAAATCCTTTATGGAGCCCTCAAGGGTAGAACACATTGGCATTACTGGCAGTGACTTGATACATTAACTGAGTCAATGAAGAATAAAGACATGTTTCTTTGAAACACAAGCCTTTCTACAAATGACCCCTGATACTCTTTAAAAGAAAGAATCCTTTATGAAGCAGTTATCCTTCAGAGAATCAATTCTTGAATATCAGAGGCTCCAACCTCTAGAATTGTCCTCTAAAGAATTAAATTAGAGATTACGAGGGTAGGATTTTATCTTCTGATCTATGTGAGTGGTATGTTGTTTTGCTTAGATACACAGACTTTAAATGTCTAGTAAATGCTACAGTCATCAAAGACTCAGGACAGGAATGGGTTTTGGCCCTTCTTTGAAAGAGATGTTAAGACAGGGTTTGTTCACTTGTGGGGAAAAAAGTTCTGAAGAAAATAGGGGAACATCTTTGTGTTAACCTCACACTAGGGCATTTTTAATGGAAGCAGGTCTGAAATGTGATGCAACAGCTAAGCCTGATTTCCAGAAAGTTGCTATACCTTCTCTGTATAAGTCCTAGCTTTGTGATCTATTCTATTGTCCTTTTCTAGTAATTTAACCTTTTGAAAATTAATTGTGAACGCTACCTATGCAAATAGCTAGACACAATTGAAAGGACTATGAGGAACAAGCAAATGTGTTTGAAGGCAAAAATGATGAACTGAATCTATTGCAGTGAAGAATTACACTTTGATTAACAAACGTGTGCCTGTTCAGAGGGAGTTCTGGGAGTCACCAGTATTTAAGTCTGAAATTATTCAATCTGTGTTGTCACATGTGAGATGTGTATCAGAGAGATATTGTTTGGTTTGATCACATTTTCAAACTCCTCTGTTTTGTTTCTGCTCTTTCTTCCTTCCAGTGATAGCCTCATCTACTTTTAATTTGCTAACCCCAAACCATACTGTTTGTAAATTGACTCCCTCCATTCCAGTGTGTTGCAATAGTGTTTTCCAGCTGGAGCCTGCTGGACAGTTCTAGGCTTTTCCCTGGACTATTCCTGTTTGTCTTCAAGTGTTATGACAGCATCCACATATCCCCAGCTGTTGGCACTCTACTGTGCTGGGCACTAAACATGCAAGCAGAGCAGGCAGGAGAGGAATCCTGATATGGTTAGTTCAAATAAAATATGGAATGAAAGCATGGCAGGGAGTGTATTGAGAAAGACTTCAAATAAGAGTGCTCAAACAACATTATGAAGAGTAGCATTAGGGATGGTTACTGGAAGTCTCAATGGAGTTGCGACTATCCTGACTGATCATGATTTTGTTCTGGCTGCCTAATAAAAGTGGTGAAATTCCAGGTTTCACTGCATATCTGTCAGCAGCCCAAGTCCAGTTATGTCTCAAACCCAGTTGCTTCATAGGGAATATGGTTGAGAGCTACTAATTGATGCAGCTGTCTTGGGTCACTTGAGGATTTTTAAGGAGTTGTGCACTCCAGGAGATGATTTAAAATCAACAAAGAAAAAGCAATTAATGAAATTAAGCACAACAAAGAAAAACAATTAAAGTCGTGTAGAGAAAAACTGTTAAGTGTGGCATCTTGATTTGTGTGTGTATTACTAGTTAACGTCCTAATTATTTGTGTCCTTAACCTTGTCCTTAACTTCAGAAAATTTCAGTACCCACTAGAAGACCGCTAGCAACAAATGAAGTCCACATTTCAGCCTGAGTTCTTGCAGAATTTCCTATTTAAAATGAGGGGGGGAAACCCATCCCCAAACAGAAAAAAACCCAATATATTCTAGGCAAAAAAAGATGAGAACAGTCTCTTCATCCAACTGTAAAGGACAATATGTATGTGTTCAGCTATAATTTGCAGCTCCTAACTAGATAGGTCTAAGCAGAACATACAAGAAATTTTAGAAGAAAGCCAAGGCCCTTGCTGTGGTTTATACAGCAAATCCATGACTCTGGTGCTGCACAAAGGATACTGACACAGATTGACAGATGTTAAGATTCCCCCCTCCACCCACCGCAGGACCTGCAGTTGAATGATTATAAGAGCAAAAATAAATTCTGGGGAAAAAAGGTAAGACAAAATGGGAGAGAAGGTGAAGAAGAGAGGGAACCATGTAGCCGTTCCAGTGAGGGAATATTTAGTAATCTCCAGACACATGGCTGAACTATCAGCAGTCAAAGGATCAATCCTTTTCAACATTTAATGAAACAAACATGGTTTGATGCTTTTCCTTTCCGCATTGTGAAAATGCAGCCTAATGTGACTGTTGGTATTGAAAATACCTTGAGTTACTGGAACGAGTTCTATCAAGCATTATTGTACGCCTGGTAATATTCACCAGAATTGGATCTGAATTTCAGTGGGTTTTCAGAAGAACTGTTGATCAATTTGCTTTAACACTGTATCCAGTGTGATACAGTGATACATCACACTGATATGATACATCAATACAAATATGGGGTGGAGGGTGCTATGGCAGATCAAAGGAGAGGTGATCAGGTTTGCAGTTTTGAACCTGGCCTTTAGACGGTGGTATTCATAACCAGAGGTCTAAGCTTCTGAAAAGCTATTTGGGATTATTTTAAGCAACTTCTGTGGCCATGAAAGCATTATTGGGAGTGAGGAGTGAATTTGTTTGACATCTTTAACATTGAGTGGAATGTTAAACTGAATAGCTTTAATGTGTTCTTTGTGGAATAAAGCTTCAGTGTTCCAAACGATAGGAAGAGTTTGTTGCTTTTGTTTGCAAAGTAACAAATTTTGTCTAGTTACCACCACTGAAAGAGAATGTAGTTGAGGGGTTCTGATCTCCTGAGAAACAAAAAAGACCCTTAAGAATAGGGACAACAAACAGAGCACTTTGGAGGTAGCCTTGAAAGCAATATTTGAAACAAAGAATGACATTATTTGCACACCTACATCAGCACTGAAGAAAGGTCACAATCTATAAATGCGGAGGGCTCCTGTTTTTTAATAACAATAGCTCTTTTTAGTTTAAAACGATGTTTGTCTTTATGTATTTATAACTAAGACATCATGTAACACAGCTGTCTTTCCAAAGAAAATGTTAGCTAAAAAAAAAAGGTGTTCAGCAGCAAAAGGGAGAAGCACTATGGCCAGAAAGATGAAGTCATGCCAACATTCAAGTCACTTTCTCAGAGCATGTTGCAGGTAACCTTGTCAAGCCTCCTGAGCTTCATTATGCAACTTGTGTAAACCCCTAGGGAATACAAAGCAAATATAAAGGATATGAATCACATATCTAGAATTAGTATTGAGGCTCAATAAGTAGACAAGTCAAACAGGGTCCCAGTAGAATGGAGAAGGCCTCACAGAAACCAGTGTCAGTTTGGGACCTCTGTGTGCTTCAGAACAAGAGGAATCCTGAACCTGAAATATGTCCATGAAAGCGGCTCAGAAAAAATCCTTCAAAGTAACAAATTCATTCCTATCTATTAGGATTGTTTTGGAAATTGGGACCCATTTTTCCATAAATATCACAGAATACAAACATTCTGATCAGGTCTCTCAGTAGCTAAGAAAATAAGATCCCATTAAATCTTTTTAGTAGACACTGAAGATTATGCCATATGTTAACATCTATGTAATTTCCCCAAGATTTGCAATGAAGGCATTTGATCAGTGATTTGGAGATGGACTCTCTTAGTATCTGTCTTCCTCAATTACCCAAAGCGATATATAACTTTTGATGCAATACATGCCTGCTTAATGACTAGACAGACTGTTAATTGCTATTACTTATTACCAAAGGCTGATAGCTCAGTACTATGTTAAGAAGATTATAAATATATGGAACCTATCTACTGCCTCACTCTTGTTTCATCAGCCCAAAGTAACCATAAAATGAAACCATTCTATGGTAAAACTGTGTTTTCTACCGTGAAGGGGCAAAGGTTCCAAAATAAGGCATAATAGAAAAAGACACTGAGGGAAATGCACAGGGCTGAGTTTAGCAGCCAAAATGGTCATGTTGACCAGAGAATCAAATGTTTCCTAGAATTAAGGAAGAGGGATTTCCTCTGTTCTTAGACTCTGTAAGGCTTTGCTCTAATCTGGTATCTACACTAGGAAAAAAAAACCCAAACCCAAACCACCAATATATCATATAAACACATACATCTGCATGAATTTTGAATGCATGCTTTCATACTTCATCAATATGCTTTCCCAACCTGCTTGCTGCAAGTATCAGCCCTCTCTGCAGCAGTGTTATAACATACTCCTGTTTGGCAAGAAAAGGAAAAATTTCATATGGGAACAATTTTGCAAATTACTTTTAAAAAACACCATAGAGCATAGTTCACAGACACAAAATAACAATGAAAAGTCAAACCCAAGAACAGAGTCCTGTAGGCTTTGATGTGTCATTGATGTAAGTGACTGGAAGATCCAAGGCTTAAGGAAATTAAAATGTCATGTTTCAGTTCAGTCGTAGTGCTTAAAGTTATGTTTATTTCCCACTATTTATTCATGCAATCTTTAATGCGCTCGCAAATGTCAAGGTAAGTGCTATTCTTGTTCATTAAAACATTTTGTGGATCAATGCTTCCATGATGTGCAAGGAGAAAACAATCTTCTCCATTATTTTCGATTTTAACTGTCAAATTAACTTGCTGACACCTTCAAAGAGATCTGATGATAACAAACATATCTCTCTTATGATATACTATAAATATTCATTAGAAGACCTGAACACCCAGTGGTTACTCATGAGGCAAACCCTTATTAGAGCATAATTGTGATGAGAAATACCAGTTGCCCAATCATTTCTTAGTTTACTGCATCTGTCTTTTCAACCTGTTACACTCATATCTCGATAGCTCTATGGCAGACCCTCTTTATTTTCTTTCTGTTACTAGCTGAATGAAGACCAGGTTCTTCACAGGATAAATCATGGTTTTGGTGTCTTCCTTCCCAGTTAGAAAGTCCAAATGAAAGTAATTTCTTTCAGTTAGGTCACAGTTTGGTTAGCTAAATCTGTATTTTGGCAAAAAAAACCCAAACCAAACCAACCAACTAAACCATTACAGGCCCCCCTAGAAAATAAGTATTTTAAAAGGCTTGCATGGTGTTTTCAGTGTCAATTGCAATGCATATAGACTTGGTGTGTTTATCAGCCCTGATTGGTAAAGCAGGAATCAAGTTTTGTTTCTGCATTTTTTTTTTTTAATAAGCTATTTGTATGCAATTAATTGGGAATTTAAATCATTCTCGTATAGGTCAACTGAGCCACCTATGAAATATATACTTATATCTCACTGTATATCACCACTACCAGAAGAATTATCGTAACTGTTCTGACAAAACTTTTGGCTTTTATGATACCTAAAAATTAACATTAACAAATGAATATTCACAATAGCCTTGAAGTAGAGGTTTCTAATACAGTTGAGGAAGTTGAGGTACACTGCTATAGTTTTGCCTGAAGCCAGATATGTAACTGTTTCACTCTGGAATCAGAATTGTTCCTCTGTAGTGCTTCCAACAGCTGATTTATCCACAAGAGGATCCTTCCTTTCATGTACCTCTAAGAGTGCAATCAAAGCACCATGATGCTCCTCTGATCAGCTGCTTCTGTGATACACAGATATGCTGTTCAAGGGGCAGAAGAAAAACCAGACAGATGCTAATCCTAGAAGAGGTGTTTCTTCAGTGGCAATATCCTCTTAGAGCAGTTATAATTTGCCGAAGTCATAGCAGTCACTCTGGTAAAGCCTGTGTGAAGGAATGAGGTCTCTGACTCATTGTGTGATTATTGGCTTGTTTCTGGGGAAAAAAAAAATAATCTGTGATTAATAAATCAAAGTTATATATAGGTATATACCTCTTAAATGTTGAATTACTCCCAGCCTTTTTTCTAAAGACAATGCAAAAAAATGAGATGAGAGGAAAAAAAAAAAAAAGGAGCTACTTCTAATGAAATAATGGTTAACATTGCCTTATCCAAAGGCTACTAAATTCCACAAAATCCACTGGTTTAGCTAAGCTTCAGCTCAGGATTTTATTTTTGTTAGAAGTAAAATTTTACTGAAAATTCTCAGATAAGTTCTTCCTTAAATGTTATTTACCATGACTCTCCTCATTTGTCAAAGGCTTGTCTGAATACAGTATTTCTTAGTTAAGACAAAAGTCTTAACTAAGAAATATTTATTTAGTCTCACAGGTCATGTTGGGAAAATACATGATAAATAGGTAAAACAAAAGCATCCCAGAAGAAACTTCCAATACAAGCTACTGTATTGATTTGGACAGGGACCAAAGCACACAAGGTCATTATTATGACTATGGTATAATGCTGGAAGTGCTGTTACTGTATAAAATAGTATCATTTTCATCTAGACATTCAACCTATTGTGGTACTTGATACCCCTGTAATTTCTCTATTGATCTGATGCCAGAATTTTGCATGAAATATTATAAAAGAGTATGATAGCAACATCTGTTTTTAAAGCTTCTGGCAAGAGAACAATTTGGAGGAAAAGAAGTCTAAGGACAGCAATTTGAGTTCAGTCATGATGTCTGTCAGTGGTAACTGTACTTTGGAAACTAGAGTTATTTAAATAAATCCCAAAGTTTTCAAGTGTTCAAGTATCATGACCATCTCAAACTACATATCCAAATATGGCCATCTCAAATCCCATCCTCATTTCTTTGTCAGATTCATCTTTTTCATTTTAATCAACTGTTTACCCTACCAACTCTGATGACCCACTTTACTACTCAGCCCTTTTCACCTTTACTACTGATGACATATATTACTATATTTTTCCCCTTTTGCTTTTTCTTTCTCCAGTTTACTCCTGTCTTCTCTGGATCCACTGAGATATCTTATTCTTTCTCTTATTTCAGTGTGGGAATTGTGAACATTATTCCTTGGATAAGGATATTGAGCTCTATTGAGATATATTAGAAATTCTGAGTAGGAGGTTGTGAAATTTTAGCTTTAATCTATAGCAATCTATTATTTTATTATAATATGGCCAAGGCTTTTTTTTAGATATAGTGGATTTGTTGTGTATAATTTACTGAAAACCTCAGCTCAGATCTCCAAAGATTAAAAAAAAAATTGTCAAATTAAATATTGCAAGTTATTATCAAAGGATTAGATAACAAGACACAGAACATTGTACTATTGTCTAAGTCTGTGACATGTCTTGAATACTGAACACAGTTATGGCCATCTCATTTCAAAGGATTTAACAGCATGAGGAAAAGTACAGAGAAGGGCAAAAAGGCAGATCAAAAAGATGGAATGACTTACATATGTGACTAGAGCAAACAAACATTGAGTAGAATAAGTATAAAAGAATTACAGAGGATATGGTAGAAGTTCATGAAATATAATGGAAAATATATACACAAAATAAGTACTCACTTTCTTACAACAGTATAACTAGGAACCAATGCAACCAGGTTAGTAAAACAAAGATTACCTTTTCACCAAAGAGACTGATTTAGTTGTGGAACTCTTTGGCACAGCAAGTCTGGAAGACAAAGGTAAAAATGGATTTGAAAGGAGACAAAAGTAACTCATGGAACAAAACTTTTCAGAATATATTATCACTTAACTGTTCTGACAGGGGATAAGGGTGACTCCCAAAAGGTGCTCTGCCTCTAACAGGGAAATATTTCCCGCTGTATTTTGAATATTTTTGCCTGGTCCTCATTGTTAGGACAAATCAGAGGAAATGTGGAACTCAATTAAGGTCAATGGCAAAGTTAATGAGACTGCAGTTATTAAGAGGGAACAGAAGTAGAAATGACTTTTCAAAAGTATTTTTATATTTTTTTAATGCAGACCAACAGTTAAAAAAAACCCAAGTTTCTGAAACATGAGATCACTTAATCTTCAGAATCAACCCTGACACTGACTTTTTAAACATGGCTTTTGCTGCTTTCTCAAATCACCAAGCTCTCCAGCATTTTTTCAGTACTGGAATCCATATTGATTTCTCTCTGTTTTTAATAAGGTCACTAAAATTGAATATCACTATATTATAACCTCCATGCATAATTCAGCGTTTGTTGACACTGAAGGCTGCAAAATAAAGAAAATTTTATTGCTTTTAGAAGAAATTCCCAGCGACCTTATTTATAGAGTTGGTGGATAAAATTCCTCTTCTTTTTGCCTTAGATATTTTTTTAAGAAAGGAAGATTCTTTTAAATCAGTTTATCTACTTAAACTATTACACTTGCACTATAGTCTTTTCCATCTTTTCCCAAAGTCTTGCTTGAAGATGATCATAAATTTGTTAAAATATTTCTTTGCTTAGGGGAAAGATCCTTCATATTCTTCAGTCTAGCACTAAAAGAACAATATGATGCAAAACCTTTTTCTTGCAAAAGGTAAAGTTCTTGGTTGTTGGGGGATTTCCTTCCTTAAATAGCTGTTGTGAATGGGAAAACCCTGGGGGAAAGAAAAAATATTCTTTCAAAACACAGAAAGAAACTACCTGAGAATCTGCTCATCATCTAGAGCAATTCCTCCATAGAGTAAATCAGATCATGAAACAGTTCTATTCTACAGTCTTAGGTAATTTGATCCTCTGTCAACTGTATCTCTACTTCTAAATAAACTGTTTCATTTGGGAACTGAATACCTCTAGATGAAGAGTGTGTTGGTCTCCAAGACTGCGGTCTTCACACAAACTTCCTGTTAAGGATTGCAAGACAACTGAGCTGCCAGACTGTGCCGAGGAATTGTTTGCATCATGTATTGGCTGCAGGAACCCAAACACACAGGCTTTTTCCCACTATTTAGTAGCATAGACAGTCACATGTCAACAGCCTGTAGCTTTCCAGATCATGCTTGCATTTATTATTTGTTACAGAGGTACATTATACTTGGACAGAGAAAGAGATGGTAACAGAAAAATGCTTTGTTGAAAATGTTTCATTAGAAACTCATTAAGCTTTCTGAATTAACACCACAAATAGTGGAAATTTCCATTTGGGCTGGAAACCCTAATCATAAATCGTCTATGACTTTGTCCTGTTGTGGTATTGGAAAGAATCCCTATAGAAGGGCCATAAGATTGGAAGATACGAAGACACGCTGGGAAAACAGTGAGACAGAAATTTTCAGGGTCCTGTTTTACTTTATGACACTAAGTTTTCAGTGGAGTAGCACTGTGTTTCTTTGTTGGTTGTTTTTGTTTTGTTTTGTTTTTTTTTTTTTGGGGGGGGCTGAGTGGTGTTTGGTGGTTTGGGGATTTTTTTAAATTATTATTTGTTTGGGTTTTTTTGTTTTGGTTTTGTTTTACTTTCCTTCAAACCTGCCTTTTCAGCGCTTACTTTGAACTCTGGCTAAAAGAAATGTGAATAATTCACAGTATCCTGCAACATAGATGCAAGGAAACAGCTTCTTTTATTTTCCTGAAACCTGTGAAATAAGACAACAATTTTTGGTGCACTTGGAAGGGAAGCTGAGAACCTTTCTCCTCAATATTTATCTTTGTTCTTTATATTTCTTTCTAAACAATATTATTGATTAGCTATTGCATGGGCCTTCTGGGAATTCTGATTAAGCCAACCACTTATGCAAAAATCAATCTTTCAATGGCAGGCTTTGTTAATCTTCCAAATCCAATTTTCATTTCTCACATTCCAGGTTTATTGATTATACTTCAAAATTCTCAGATCATCTGTCAGGCTTATTAAATTAATCTGTATCTAATAACTTAATTGTCTTGAAAAACAGATGTGCTACTTCCACTGAAGGCTAAAATTTGGTTACAGACATCTAAGGAAATGACAGCACACGCGCACCTAGTTATTTAAAAGTATTTAATTACCGAAAGTTTCACACTGAACTATATTGTGTTTATGAGTAGGAAGAGATGAAAGAATAAGCAGACTACACCTTGCAAATGTTTCTGTTTGTGCTACTTTGCCACAGGGAACTTTCAGTTTATGTCAGATTTTGGGGTGACCAACAAATACGTTCTTATGAAAAAATTTTGCCATAGACCTAAGTGAAATTAGGATAATGTTATACTTGGTTTTGGGCAACCATAACAAAAGCTAATTTCTCCTCTGAAATATCCTAGTATTTAAATGGTTTGATTTGATTTAATCCATTTATTTTAAAAGCTTATACTTATTGGAATAATTGCAGTTACTGGCTTAGTTAAAATAAGTAGGTAAAGGTAATTCAGGAAGGAGAAAAATGAGAGAGGGTGTACTCCTATGTGTGTCCAGCTATCATGTGAATATACTTACTGTACAGACAGCTTTCTAGTGCAAGGTAAACCTGATAAAAAATTCCAGGTAGTAAGGAACCAGAGGAACCTCATGTGCACTGTTAAGGTGGGTATTTACTTTGAACCAGGATATCAGATAAAAGACAACTTTGTGAACCACTGAAACCAAAGATGAGTGCAGGATTTGGTATTGACATGGGTTTTTGACTACCTGGACATCTGCTGGGAATGGAGTACATCAACACTAAGATAATTTTTATATAGAAGGTAGATGAAACCCTTAGAGGAAGACTGTGTAATTTTTGTTTCAATCAAATGATAATAACTCATTGAGGATATCAGGGAATAAGATAATTTGACCAAAGGTAACCACAGAGAACACATAGAGTTCACCATTCTGGGAACAGGGAAGATAAATAACAAGATCCAGTTTCAACTCAGCTACTCAGTAGGTAAGACTTCCCTAGTAGCTAGTACCTGGAAAAAAAAATACATGTCATTTATTTTGACTGTCAGAAACCTTCTGATATTTTATCATATCGCTTTCTCAAAAGGAATATAAGGAATAATTTTCTGATGAAAATACTACAAGGTGGATGCAAAAGTGATTGAAAAAAGCCTTCCTTCTCTTTGAATAGCTATCAAGGGCTCTGCTGTTCTCTTAGAAGTATAGGAATTAAATTGCAGGAAAGAAGTCTGAAATTGCAGTCTAGAAAAATATGTGGCAGTAAGGACTGTGAAGCACTAGAAGAGCTTATGGACAGAAGACATGGAGTGTTGTTTATTGTTAGAAGTCCTTAAGACTTGCATAGACAAACATGGCAGGAGAGGCTTGGGTAAGGTAACCTCACCATGGATTACCAGAAAGAACAGGATGAGCACTTGAAAAGCTTTCTAAGCCTACAGCTGTATGATTCACTGATATTTTAGGGGCATGTGATAACATGTTATTAGGTACTTTTCCCACGTTCCCCACCATAAATTTAGGGGTTTGCACTTGAGGGTGTTTTCACACATTTACATTTCACATTAGTTCATCTACATGGTAATGTTACATTCCTGTTTCTTTGAATGACTGTGCGCAAACAAGAGCACAAGACAAAAAAAAAAAAAAAAAAAAAAAAATACTAAATAGTAAACAGTGTGTAATCAATTCTTCCAGTCAGAAAGGAGTTTGTATTCGTAACCCTGTTCAATAATTCACAAATCAATTAAAATAACATTATTATTCTCTCTTTCCACTTAGCAGTAACAAAATGTAAAGGTCACTTGCCAGCTAGTTAGGGAGAAGGCAGCAATTAACATCAGAGTAAAACTGGAATATTCATTTTCTGTTACACAGCATAAGCGTGACATGATTTCCTACTAAGATGGAGTCTTCAATAATAGCAGGGTTGAGTTTTCACCTCACAGAAAAATTAAGAAAGAATTTCTAAAATGTTGCTCTGACCCTAGAAATACTTTAATTTCACCATAAACAGCAGGGCCAAAGATGTCAGAGGTGATTGGAGGCCTGGTTTCTGTTATATTAAATTCAGTCAAAATATTTCTAGGAATATTTCTGAAATACGAAATAGAACGTTTTTCTACTTGGTTCAGTTAGGCATCTGTAAATGAGTATTCACACCGGCACTTTTCTAGAATTTTCAGGTGTGACTAATGTTTTACTTCTGAAATGAGAATTCTCTCCCCCTTTCTTTCTTTGTCTTTTTCCCCAATTAGGCTCTGTTAACAAAACCTCTCTTACTCTTTTATTGCAGGCAGAAAGGAAGGAGAAAGCTAAATGCACTAAGTACAAGCTTTCTCTTGCTGTGGAGCATGGAGCTGCCTTTAAATTAATAAATCCTAGCAGTAGACTTGAGACAGCCTTGGGCTAGCATGATTGCACTGCATTCATATGTGAGTCAGTAAGTCAGGATAGTGCTGAGCTGAACCTTTTGTGCTTGCTGGCTTGGATTCCTGACACCTCTATATTATACTGCCTCTAACTGTGTTAGTGTGCTCCATTTTCCAGTGTTCATTTAGAGTTTTTCAGCATTTTTTGATAAGTTTATGCCACATATTCAATGGCTTTCTGTGTCTCTAAGTAAATCTCAAAAATAATGAAAATAATAACAATTTTTTTCTGCTTAATTATAGAAGTTCTTTTTAACAAACCGTAATATTAATAGTTATGCTTTGAAATACCATCAAATTGTTAATGCTTTATGAGAAACAAGGGATAAATCTATTCTTTGTTCCCTAAAAATATGCTATTTAGGTAGTTGTGAGTTTCAGTCTTCCATCTTTCCAAGTTTACATTTAATACCACAAATGCTTTGGAAGTTGTTAACCAATTTGTATTGATACGTTTGGCTTCAAAGATACTAAGTTCTTTCTTATTTTAAGGGAACAAAAGGTGCTAAATAAAGGATAATATTTATTAGTGCTGCTAGGAATGGAAACACTGAGGCATGACCGTAGATTTATTAACTGGTGCCAAGGAATCCACAAGGGTAAATCCATATAAGAGGCCACCAAAAATTTGGCTTCATATTCTACTAGAAAACCTTTATGTTCCAGTCCATGTGAAACTGCAAAATGTTGGGGTTTTTTTTTCAATATTTATTGATTGGGTCCTGGGCATAAGCTCTAATTTAGACTTTTTTTCCCTCACTGTAAGAAATTAGACATGCAAAGAATCTCATGCCAGAGAAGAGTTCATTTCTGAATCTTTGATAAGATTTCTTTTGAAAGCAAAACAGCAAGTCTAGATGAACTCCATCATTTTACACACACAATAGGGTACAGAACTTCTATGTCGTTTCACTGACAGCAGATATTTGAGACACTAAACTCTCCTGAAAATCTAGTGTCACGTTTGTCTTTTTCTTTTCCACTGACAGATTTAACAAATGTTAAGTGTTTCTGTCATTCTCATGTTAGCATATGAAGTGTGAAAATTAATTTTACTTGCTAATTGAAAGATAATTGGTTTGGGGGTAGGAATTGTCACTCCATCAGGGAGGTAAAAAAAAGAAAAGGAAAGAAAAAATTCTAGGTCTACTGCAAGCCTGCAGGATAGACCTTGTATGGGAGAAATCCATGTGTATATTATCATAAAAGGTGTAAAATGAATCTTCTGAACCAACCAATTGAAGTCAGTGAAGGAGAGCAACATGCACTTTCTTCTAAAAAAAGATTAATATATGTCGTTATAGCAGAAAATAATCATAACTGTTAACTAGTAGCCACAAACAAAATATGAACAGTGTTGTTAAACCAAGATCTGTTATCTCTTACCTACCACCAAAAGAAATGTGTAGTTAACATGTAAGGAAGAATGTGAGGTATCAAGAATGCTGTAAAACTTTTCTGCAATCTATCCCAACATATGGTACTTTGCTCATTACTGACATGCCAGTTCTTTCTTTTGATTCCTTCATCAAACTGATCTCAGTTGTGCACTGTTAAGTTCCTGGAAAACAAAAATCACAAACCCTTGAGCTTTCTGTCATGCTGCTTGATACACTCAGAATAGGCAGAGCTATCTTGCTATTCTTCTCCAGATGGATCTTCATAACCCTCCTCTTTTGCAGCAATGTTTGCAAAAACATAATCATGAGGATCATGGGTATGATCAAATGATTTTCTTCTACAATTCCTTGTACTCTTTTACTGTTTATTTGTTGATCATTCATCCCAATCTTTCTTATATTTACACTGTAAACAATGTGGGGTAAAGATAACCTTTCTATTCTGCAGTTTCATACCACGTAGTACAGTGGCAGTCTGGCACCAAAAGTAGGAGTAATACAAAATGTAACAAACCATTTTTGTGCAGTGTTGTAAGTTGTTGGAAAGTCCGTGTCCATCTCTTAGTAGATTATATGAAAGAAAACATACAAAACTGATGACAGAGATGAGTGAGTCAAAGAGAATACTCTAGAAAATTATTGTAAGAACTTTTTAGTTAATGTCTGAGCTTTAAAAAGAGTCTAAATTATTAAAATGCAGGGGACAGGACAGATACAGCCAGATGTTTTTAAGTGAGTAAGATATGTGATGAAGTGAATAAGTGCTCAGACCAACTTTCACTAGAGGCACAAGGGCATCTTTCTCTTACCTTTATTTGGATCTAGGTTTAAACCTACAGAGCTTCAACAAAGAGCAGCTGAATATGCTTCATCATATATACCCCAGGTAAACCGAGCATCTGTGACAGTGGGCTGTATTATTTTCCTGGACAGAAATCCTGAGGAATTCTGTCCTCACTATGATCCATGGTGCTTTTATAATTCAGTTTGGTTGGGCCTATATTTCAGCACTAGTATCTTTATAACACCCTGCTTGTGCTTTCTATTTATCTATTTATTTATTT
>NW_010227510.1:0-11430 GCF_000690775.1 Eurypyga helias | reverse complement strand
CAGCGTGTCGACTGCACCACAGGTACTCAGAAACTGGTGACAATTTTGGCAAATTGTATCAAAAATTGTTGAAAATACAGTGTGACTTATGAATCAAGTTAAGTTTCAGGTTTAAATTTACACTGCTAAACAAAGTCATAATCTTTGAGTCCAGAACTACCACTTCCTGAAATGGACATTCAGAATTTAAATGTCCAATGGCAAAATCTTAGATGTTAAAATCAAGATACTGTAAATGTCATTAAATGACATGAGAAAGTGAAGCACGAAACAGTATTTTCTGAAGGGTCAGTTAATTTAAAGCATATGCAGTCACAAGACAGTGTATACATATGTGACTTATGAAGCTATTAGTCATTGCTATGAGATTATTATGAAACCAAGGCAGATATGGAGAAGGGATCACTTTCTCTTCATTCTATGAACAGTTGTTCATCCAAAAGAGGGGATCAAACCTGGTGTGGTGGGTTGACCCTGGCTGGAGGCCAGGTGCCCACCAAGCTGGTCTATCATTGCCCTTCTCAGCTGGATGGGGTAGAGAAAATATAACAAAAGGTTCATGGATCAAGGTAAGGACAGGGAGAGATCACTCAGCAGTTACTGTCATGGGCAAAGCAGACTCAGCTTGGAAAAAAATTATCATCAGTCAAATCAGAGTAAAAAGAGAACTAAAACCAAATCTTAAAACACCTTTTCCCCAGCCCTCTCTTCATCCCAGGCTCAAAAGTGCTCCTACTTTTCTCTACCTCCTCCCCCTGAGTGGTGCAGGGGGATGGGGTTGTGGTCAGGTCATCACACTCTTCCCCTGATCCAATATGGAGTCCCTCTCACAGGAGACAGTCCTCCATGAACTTCTCCAACATGAGTCCTTCCCACAAGCTGCAGTTCTTCACAAACTGCTCCAGCGTGGGTCCCTCCCATGGGTGCCATCCTTCAGGAGCAGCCTGCTCCAGCCTGGGTCCCCTGCAGGGTCACAGGTCCTGCCAGGAGCCTGCTCCAGCACAGGCTGCCCAGAGGCTCACAGCCTCCTTTGGACATCCTCCTGCTCCAGCGTGGGGTTGTCCCCAGGCTGCAGGTGGATCTCTGCTCCTCCGTGACCCTCCATGGCTGCAGGGCACAGCCGGCCTCTCCATGGTCTGCACCATGGGCTGATGGGGAATCTCTGCTCCAGCGCCTGCAGCACCTTCTCCTTCTCCTTCTCCAGTGACCTGGGGATCTGCAGAGTTTTCTCTCTCTCACATCTTGTGCTCTCTCTGACTGTCTGCAAAATCTACTCTTCCAAGGTTTTGGTTTTGGGTTTGGTTATTTTTTTTCCCTTATTAAACATGTTATCACAGAGGCATTAAGACTGCAATTTTCTTGTCCTTGGCCAGCAGTGGGTCTGTCTTGTAGCTGGCTGGCATTGGCTCTATCAGACACAGGGAAGCTTCTAGCAGTTTTTCACAGAAGCCACCCCTGTAGCCTCCTGACTACCAAAACCTTGCCACGCAAACCCAGTACACCTGGTTCTCTGAGTCCTGAAGCTGGACTGAAAAGCATGAACCAAAGGAAGGGGAGATCCAATGGGAAGCTCTGAGCACAGCAATGCAGTATGCAGTCTGAGCCATCCCATGGTGATCTGTACAATGAATGAAAAGACATGTTCCTTTGTACCAGAGAAGTGCCAATTCAACCACTCATTAAAAATTAAATAAACAAACCCCCTTTGTTTCCTGAAAACTCATGTGTTTTCTTTGGCAAAACACATTTATACTTGTGGTACTTTTTAATAGAAGACCTATTGTGCTACAAAGTTGATTATATGCAAATTAAAACTAGGGTGGCATATGGAACAACTAAGAAATCCCCTCCAATGTCAGTAAATCCAGGAGTGATCTCACAAGTCTCTTTGAACGAACGTTGCAACAAAGCTGCTAGATCTGAGCTTATCACTTTTTGGACAATTGTAAGCCCTATGGTTACAGCTTTTTTGTTTCACAGGCTTTTATATGAACACTATGGCTCAACAAGTGCTTTCACATGCGCATGCATTAAATGCCACTATTTTATGAATTCACATATGGAAAATATGGGCTTGTCTGTCTGGGAGAGACTTCCCACAGGAAGCAGAGCAACACTGTGAACTGTGTCACATTCACAAAGTAAGTGTGATCCGTTTCTCACTACCAATTAGCTTTCTGTTACAAAACTTGCTTTATCCCAAAACCTCAGATGGAGACTACATAAATGTTAATGCCTGAATGCATTCTGTCAACTTTTTATTATAACTTATATAACCTTTGCACATACATTTAGTAATACATTCCAAGTGCTAAATCCGAAGAACTGATCCACAAAGTGCTCTTAAATTAATACTGAATTTTAAATGATCTCTACCCACCAGCTTGACTGATTAGTCAGAAAAACAGTGTTGCTAGTGCTGTACTTAAGCAGCTTAAAAGGCTAAAGTTTAAGGTTAGAAATCCAGCTACGTGTTAAATAATTGAGCAAAGCATGTGTTCTGGAATCGAAATGCTAAACATTCAGTGTGGTGTGGATCTTGTGTTGTTCAGTTCCTGGGGCACTGGAAAGGATCCATACCCTTACAAATCCAATCTTCAGTCTTGGACAGCTTCTTTCAGAAGAGCCACTACAGGCCACCCACCCACTGCAAGTGCCTTTGATCAGTGGGGTCTTTGGAAAGTTTTTGTACCCTGCCCTGCTCTCCTTTGAGTGTTGGGGACTAATATGGACCCACGCACAAAATGCATTTGTTAAAGGTAGGTGAAAGTGAGCATGTGGTCCGTTAAATTATTTAGTTAAGGACTATTCGGTACAAAACAAATAAAAATTAACAAGTAATAAACGGAAGGTAGAAGGAAAGTAACTGTAACAAAGGTCAGAGCTCTTTGGCCACTGATTGATGGCCATTAAGGGAACTGCTCAGTCACAGCCTTGAGGAGGGTCGCCTGAACTGTAGTAACTAGTCAGAAGGAAAAACGGTATCATAAGCGTTCAGGGATATTTCAGAGGACTTCTGTGAATCTTCTGATGAACTTTTGGAACGGTCTTGTGGGATTATGTAAAACTTATTATGGGATGTTTAGGAAAATGGCCAAAGGGGAAAAGGAAAGATGAAGGCATACCAGGGAGCAATAATCACAAGAAAAAGAAGAGAGGGAAGAAGGGGTCAGTCACGCATAAACAGCCATTAAACCATGGGTAGGTATAACCGCTACAGGGGGCAGATATAGGGGGTGTATTAGGGAAATTTCAGGCTTGTGCTAATGTTAGAAGGATACATGAATGTGTGTGCGCTTGCAAATCAGGGAGGAGAGAGTAGGGGCACAGTATGTTTCTCTAGTGAATTTCAATCCTGACTCCTTAAGTGGTAAGAAGAGGATGGGAACACGAGCAACTAGGGAGTTTGTGAGCAAAAGTAACCTCATTTCTGTTGAGATGTAGCATTATAAATGGGATAATGTGATATGATAGACTACACACCAGGGGGGTGACCTTGTTCTTCCCATATGGAAGCTGACAGCGAAGTCCCCACCCTCTTACTGGCCTGTGCAAGGAGTATATATACCAATTCCTATTGCTGCATATTTGGCACTTTCCAGAAGCAAATTCTCAGCAGGCAAATTACTGAATAAACATCTCATAAAAGAAAATATCCCTTCCTACATTGTTTCAATGAAAATATTTATTCTGAAGGAATGTTTCTTTAATCTAAAACAAATTAAAGCTGTTAAATCTTCCTGCACAAGTTGTCACGAAAACACCACAAATCCTTTATCAAGTTTTCATTAGTACAGAAAGCACTGCAAGAACCCTAACTCTCTGTCTATCTGGTATTGAAACAAATATATATACATATATATATTTAAAAAATCAGCTGTCAAGTACTCCCCACAGCCTTCATTTTCAGACTGTTGCTTTGAACACTATCAAGCAGAATGATACAGTCTTCACATAAAGGAGAAATATCACCCCTTTTGTTTACATTTTGCTGTTCTTTACCTTACTGTGCCTGTAGACAACATAAAATATGAGAGAAACTGGACTTCTGCAGTTAGAGCAGTAGCATCATGATCAGGTGTTATGGTTTAGCCCCAGCCAGGAACTAAGGACCACTCAGATGCTCACTTGCCCTTCCACTCCCCGAGGTTGGATGGGGGAGAGAATCGGAAAAAAACCTCATGGGTTGAGGTAAAAATGGTTTAATGGGACAGGAGAAGAAGAGAAACTAATAATAATAACAGTATTACTGATAAAGAAATGTATGACAAAAAGTGATGTGCAATGCAACAATTGTTCACCACACAGTGATCAACAGCCTGTCCCTGAGCAGCAACTCCTGCATCCTGGCCAACTCCAGGTATACATACTGACCAGACATTTCATGGTAGGGAATATGCATTTGGCCAGTATGGGTCAGCTGTCCTGGCTACGTCCCCTCCCAGCTTCTTGTGCACCTCACGGCTGGCAACTACTACTTCACAACAGCTACAGTCATACTGCATTATCAATGTTGTTCTCATACTAAATCCAAAACACAACACTATACCAGCTATTAGGAAGAAAATGAACTCTATCTCAGCTGACACCAGGACAGTAGGTTTAGGCTGTTAAATTCAAAAGATGAAGGATAACCAATGTGTTTGAAAGACATTTTCTGCTATGGGGATGTCAGGACAACCTCAGCCCAAGCCATGTATGGGTATGAAGCACTTTCATCATCTTATATAGATTGCAAAAGATTTGACAATATCAGCTAGTCTTCAAACTCAGAATCATAGATTCACTGAAACTGGCAGGGACATATGGGGATCTAACACCCTGCACAGAGCAAAGCCAGCTAGAACAGGTTGTCCAGGGCTGCGTCAGGCCAATTTTAGGTATCTCCAATCACAATGACTCCACAACCTCTCTGGGCAACCTCTGCCATTGTTTAATCACCCTTACAGTAAAAACTACTTTATTATGACTATCAGACTGTTTAAACCTGATTTCCTCTTTGTAAATCCATGCTGACTACTCTCAACCACCTGCTTCTCCTTCATATGTTTGGAAATGGCTTCCAGGAGGATTTGGCCTATACAGACTTGTTAAATGATGGGTTAGTTCAGAATGAAAGTATACACCTTTTAGTCAAGCAGCATAGTCAGGGAACAGCAGGTGGTCTAAGTACAGCTGTACATGAGTGAGCTAGAGAGATATATTAGGCTGTTCATAGGATGTGGTGGTCTGTTTTTTAAGTGCTTAAGACATTTCAGTTATTCTTAGACTGATAAAAAGGGGACAGAATATCCTTCCAATACTCATTACGAAGATATTTATTCAAAAGTACTGAAGCTTTTGAAATTACATTGATATATTCTGTCAAATTCTGGTTGTCTCTAGTATAGACATAACAGAAGCCCTTTTACTGTGTGCATAAGATCTGTAGATCATGAAAGTTGATCCTGGACTTTACCTGTACTAACATCCTTACTGGATGCAGCAATAAATTTGTCCAGAGAAGAACTTTTTAGTGCAGGAACTGAGACCGGAGAGAAAAACATTTTAAAAGCTGTAGGTGTTTTTATATGAGGACTTGGTGTCCATGCTCCTATTACCATCAGTGGTGACCTCATTTTGGTTGCCTAAATGTAGGTGCTCAATGCTATTTGAGATGTCCTGGGCATGCCCATGAGCATAGGGTTAGATGAAGGAAGTATATAAGACATACACCCCTTCAGAGCAGCTGATGGAGGGCAGTTAGGATACCCTAGAGCATCTCAAATGGCACTGGATACCCACACTTGGGTGATTGAATCCCACCCATAACCTCTGTTACCCACAGAGTGATCAGATGACATTTTCTCTTCAAAGCAGAAATGTTTTTCTTTCTTCTAGTAACAGGGTCAACAGATGGGATAGAAGGACAGTCACGTGTATTGTTTTCCTTAGGCTTCCCAAGCTGGCTGTCAAACCTGTACAATTTATACTTCTCCACTCCCACTTCTAAATGTTTCAAAATGTCTCTATTAAAGCTCTGAAGGGAGAAAAGTTTGGTGCTCATAATTAATACTTGTATCTTTCAAATTAAATAAGAAGTGGAAGCCACAGCTGTAGTGGCTTTGCAGAAATATTGTAGCTCCAATTTTGTCAGATCTGTCTGAAATTCTACTTCTTCCCTCCTTCTTTAGTAGGCAGCCAGGGTCTAAGGCTTATATCTGAGCCTGGTTCAACTCCAGTCCTAAAGGTGATAAAATCTAGTTTGCTAGGAATAGAAAAACTCAGCTGAATAATAAAAATTCATACATCCATTTCAAAAGACTGAACTCATTTCCATCCATATGTTCTTTTGTACTTAGGAATTTACATGGGAACATTGCATTTAAGGGCTGATGTAGACAAATTATCTGTGGGCTCAGCAAGCCCATGAAGACTAAGACAAAAAAAATTCAATAAGAGCATGAATAAAATGCATGATGTAAGCCGTAGGTATTGATGTAAAACAGTTTGGTGCTCACTCAAGTGTTTCTGTTACTAAGAGTCAGCAGAGAGAATACATTTCTTTCCTTTTTCTGCAGCTCAACAATAGAATGGAAATTAAACTTCTTTGGGGTATTAGAGATACGTGTCACTGATAGATTTTGGAAAGCAGAAGATACTGAGACACAGCCCATTTTAGAAAATTTTTGGATATGCTGAAAGATTAAAATGATGATGATTCAAAATGTTTTTAAAGTGGCTGTAAGGTTCCCTTTACTGAAGTCTATACAACTCACTTGATGGGCTTTTGGGGCAGAGTTAATATTTGGTATCAAACAGTTCAGCAAGGCAATTTCTTTCCAGTTTCTATTTGCCCAAATTCCTCTTTTCCAGCACATTAGAAACGGTCTGCCACGCTCTCAGGACCATGTCTGCCTCAGATTCAATGCCAAGGGAAATGCCATTGTAGGAGGAAAACAAAGAGCTGGCATGTGGGTTCACCTTTGGTAGCAAGGCTGTTGTGACACAGTGCAGCACATGACCACCTCTCTCCTTCCTTGCTCAGGAAGGGATTGTGGTCCAGAAAGCCCAGCATCAGAAACTGCAGGTCAGGAAAGACACTACAGCATGGTGGAGGGAGGAAAGCACCAGGCAAGGGGCAAGCATCAAAGAAGAAAGCAGTACCTAACAGAAAGAGGTGAACAAATCCATTTAAAGCTGTTTTCTTCCTGTTCTTCTTTCTTCATAGAATCATAGAATGGTTTGGGCTGGAAGGGACCTTAAAGACCATCTAGTTCCAACCCCCCTGCCACAGGCTGAGACACCCTCCACTACACCAGGTTGCTCAAAGCCCCATCCAGCCTGGCCTTGAACACTTCCAGGGATGGGGCATCCCACAGCTTCTCTGGGCAACCTCTTGGAGGCCCTCACCACCCCCTCCTTGAAGAATTTCTTCCTGATGTCCAATCTAAATCTACCCTATACCTTCTTATTTTCTTCCAAGCCTTTCTTCTTAACTCTTGCTTCTGAAGAGCAAGATTGCTCATCAGTGCTTTCCTCCATACTCTATCTACTGAACATAGATTTCCTTAACCAGATTTCCTGTATTTTAAAAACTTGATTTCCTTTGTTCTAATTTATTTTTCATTCTTGTCTTCCACAGTATTTTTTCCCCCAAACTCTTAAATAATTATCAGCCCTACCCAGTCTTTGCTACAATTTTTCTGCTCAAATGTTCTACCAATGAGTCAACATTTTCATTTGTAGCAGAAAACAGTATGGTGTCATAGTAAGTTAAATATGCTTGCCTAGAAATAGTCTTGATATTTGAGAAGTGAACCAACTTTTCTTGCCTACCTTGAGTTCCAGGATGTGTGCTGCAATATTATAATTATACATTTTTACCTGTAACATTAGCAAACACTCCTAAAATTGTAGAGGTTAAGCTGACATGGTTGGCTGGCACTATATATAAACAAAGACATATTTTAAAATTTAATTCAAGATTGAAAAAAAAAACCCTTTCTTTCCATTTTCATATTACACCAGACTTTCTATGTGTGTATTGCTTTCGTCCAGTTCTGCCCAAGAGAAACATAAAAAAAGCACTGCCCTTCCATCTCAGTGGGACAGAGATAAGTTATAAAGATTAAAATGAGCCCATCCATGTTAACATGGTTAAGCTCCTAAACTCCTGGTGACCTCCTTTCTTTCAAGCTAGAGCCACTGAGTTCTTTTTGGATCAGAATGGGGACTTCTTTTCCTGAACAGGAAGAAACATGACCAAAATTTCCTGTGAGATGGAAAGAAATATTCCGCATTGGGACACTTACTTCCTTGTGGACATTCTTCCCCTCACCAGTTACAGAAATGTTTAGAGGGACTATTTGATCTTTCTAAACCAGGAAAAAGAAACACCTCTTCCAGCCTCTGTATTGCTTGCTCAGGAAGACAACAGAGTTAGGAAGGAGAGGCTCTTTCCTAAAGGCTAATGCCATTCAGAAGCATCTGGTTGTCTGTTCATTAATGCTGTAAGACTCAGAGTAAGTTTATCCTGATTCACCTACTCAACCAAGACACTAGTACTCATGCTGAGAGACACCTTGCATTCTGCAGATTGCATAATGCAATCAGATGCCTACTGGCAGTTGAAATACAATCCAATGCATTGTTTTATACAGCAAAATTATATAGAAACTTTGAAAACTGACTGAATTCTTCCCTTTCTGTATAGAGTGTATACCAGACTAGGATGATCCTGCTTATAAACACTCATTGCCCATCTCTTACTGGAGACCATGTGTCTGCCACAGAGATACTGGCCATTCTGGCTGAAGACTATTAGCTGGCTTGTGAAATAGACACCTTTAAAGGCTTAAAATTGCTGGGCACGAAGCTTTTGTTACTTACTGCATAAACACCCTTTGATGCAAGCACTGTAATAAGCACTAATAAACAGCTAGACATATCTTTAAAAAACAATGTGTGAGGTCAGTGTATCCATCAGCAAAGCTCTTCCTCACAGGTCTGGGAAGAGCTGGTGCCACAGCCAAAGCCACATCACAGGCATCCTCTTTCACTAGCTCATCACTGTGAAAGTCCACTGGCCAGCCCTTACTTTCCCTCAAGTGCTGCTGAAAAGTCTAATTAAGAAGCACAGAAGTCCTTTACAGAGGACATTAATCTGCATGGTTATTGACTTAAGAAACTTTTTCAATTCGATCTAAACAAACCACCACCTCTTTCAAAGATTTGGTTTTACTCCCAGCCATCATGTTTTCCAAGCATTTCGATACACGACACCTGTGTCTTTCTTTTGCATGCATTTATTTAATATTGTTCATATTCCCCTCCTGAACAGAAGCCCTAGAGGTTGTTCCAGTGCTTTTCTTTTTCTACTGCAAAGATCAATGAACTGGACACTTGACCACATGCAACTGTATTTGTCCCCATGGTGATCAACTACCACACCACTCTGAAACAGAAATGGCTCAAATACATTGTCCATCCACTACCAACACAGATTTCAGAAGTGGTTGGTTAGAAGAAAACAGGACTTGTACTTACAAATAGGTACAACAGCTGAATAATCCCAGTGAGTCTTAAATTTTCAATCCATTGCTCCAAAGGTCCAGTCACTCATTACAGCACAGTGTGTGACAGTTTTCTAATCAAAAAATGGCTAATAATGGAGGAAAAAACCAACACAACACCACCAACAAAAAGAGGAACGAATAAAGATGTACCTGAGATCTGTTGTACAAAAATTGCTGTGGTATTGCAAACTTTTTATTTAGTGAGAGAAAAGCCAGTATTTTCATCAGATTGCTGATCATTAGTCTAATGCCTTTGTGCTTTACATAGGAATTTCTTTTCCAAAATGCTTTGCTGGCAACATAAATGCCAGTAGGAAATGATAGGATAGTTTAAAGAAATGTCATTCCATAGGGCATAAAGCTGATTGCTGTTATGTTACCTTGATATAGCGGGACACCACATCTTAAGAGAGAACAGTTTTAATTAAGAAGGAGCGAGCACTGACAGAAAGGTTTGTCATTTTGACTGGGGCCATGTTTCTGGTGCAGAAAGATCCTTTTAAGCCCATACAGTTTTTTTAGTAAATAATTGAAACACACTCAGGTGCAATGCTGAGAGCAAATGTCATGAAAAAGATTTTCTGGGAAGAGTCAAGCAGCCCTACTTGTGATCAGTAATTCAGACAGAGCTTATCACACGGACGGAAACATAATCATTATACTGCTGAATGGAGTGATGTGTCAGGGCAGAACTTCACTTCTCATTCAGCAGTACAGGGAAGCACACAGACCTCGGCCAAGGCTCTGGTAAGCTCTGTACAGACTCACAGGCAGATCCAATCCCTGCTGCAGCAGCATGCTTATGGGTTTTTTCTTTGCAGATAGCTTTTCTGAGCATAGCAATTTCAATGTATTATTATATTTTACTTTTAAATGAAAGTTGCATTCCATAGCTTTAGTATGGCTGGTTTAATACACCACAGAAAGTGAAAATTTTCTTGCATGCCTTTTTCTCAATTGCTGCAGAATAGATGGTTGCCCTTCCCTCTTTGCCTGCAATGACAGGGAAGCTGTAGCAGTAGCATGATCAGCACCTCTCTGTGTTATGTACGTGCACGCAGGTGCAGCAGTAGCTCTCGAGCAGCGCTTACTGCCTAGCAAGCAGTTACTCGCTTTTAAAACAATATTATGACATTACAGAAAGACATACCAAAAGGCTAATTACTCAGCGGCCAGTGCAGTTTTGTATGTGAGTGTTATGCAAACACACACACACAAGTGATACTATGTCATAACAAGAGAGTAATAGCAATAGTTTCATCTGTTGCAATGAAGGCTAGAATACTTATAGCACTGCTCGTGAATTTTAACTATGGTATAATTGTGCCGTTAAATAACAATGACCTTGTAAGTGATGTCACCGATGTTATCATTAGGAAAAGAATTCGAAACAGTGTAATTGTATTGTGGCATGATAGAACAGATTATTTTTTCTTACCAGGAAGAAATATAAATATAGAAGGTGTCCTAATGAATTACTCCATTTGAGGGCTCACCATGTTCTGCAAACAATTATTGTAAACTGCCAACCTTCCGATTTTGTACATACTTTGTTTTAACTGCTTGAAACATGTAAAAGTAAATGTAGTATAACCGTTAGGCTGCAATTTATAATAGTAAACCTCCTCTAAATTTATTTGGATTGTATGGCAAGGCTTTGGTAGAAGGGGGGCTACAGCAGTGGCTTCTGTAAGAAGCTCCTAGAACCTGTGGCCAATAGAGCCAATGCCAGACAGCTGGCAAGATGGACCTGCTGCTGGCCAAGGTTGAGCCTATCAGCAATGGTGGTAGTGCCTGTGGAATAATGTGTTTAAGAAAGGGGAAAAACCCATTGTGCAATTGCAACCAAAGAGAGGAGTGAGAGTATGTGAGA
>NW_010227509.1:110858-128584 GCF_000690775.1 Eurypyga helias | reverse complement strand
GCTGAACTTCATTCCTTAGACTTGTTTTTGAAAACTCCAATAAGAAATAGATTTGGTGAAACTCCCTTATTATTACAAGGTTGGCATAAAGTCTTCTTAATGAGGTGCTTTTTGCAGCAGTGGTTGATTTTTAAATCCCCCTTTTCATTCCTGAAATCTGAACGTTAATAGTACCTTCCATTGTGGCACTCTGTGCTAGTGTGCATCTTCGGCGAGAGGCTGCATGCAGTCCTGCTAGCAAGCTCTTGTGTCATAAATAGAATTTGTGCAGGAAATAAAAATGTATTGTTTTCATTGTTAGAGGATGCTACTAAATTGGCTGTATGTTTGTCTAATAATCACATCTAAAGCTGATTATTCTGGTAATAGCCTTAAGATATTATTTAAAAATAAATATATAAATGCACTACTTTTGTACTAATACTAGTTTTTAATCTCTTCTTGTTTCTATGAAGTCTGAATGAGATTTTCAAAATTGAATAATAATTTGATCCGTTAATCTTTTGAAGCTAGTAATTTTATTTTCCCCTCTTTGCAGTCTCTGAGGCTCGCAAATGAATAGAGCTTCATTACTGGAGTCTGCATTTAATAACCATTATCCATTATCTTGTAATTAAGACTCCCTGTAACGAATCATGAGGACAATGCAAAAATACATAGTACATTTCTTTAATGAACTGGAAAATGTTCATCTTGTTCTATTTAGTAATGAGTTGCTGAATAGTCGTTAAATCCACTGGAGAATAGAGCTAGATGGATTTTGAAGACTATCTTGAGTTTGTGGTTAATCTATTAGAATTAAAATTTCATCTTCTATTTTTATCAACAGCTGATTAGAAGTCATTCTGTTTGACCAAATTGATTAGAAGACCATATACAAGGGCAGCTGTTGTTTAATGAAAGTTTTTAATGAAACTGTACCATAGAGACTTGTAATTATAAGACTTATAAAAGCTTTGACTTACCTTAGACTAGAAAAAAATTAAAAGTATTGCGCTGAAGGACTTTAAGTGCTACATTTCAAAAGGGAAATTAAAAATATAATTTAGCAGTGTTAAAGTTTCACTTTCACTGCTATTTGTTTTAATGTGACTATCAGATGTCCATAGTGTCTCTCTGGAAGGGAGTAACTCTGAAATATGTAGCTCAATTGTCTCTTTGATGTGCTCCATTCTTTGCAGAGCTCAATCAACTATTAATTGCCTCTTTTGCACGTTGCACCTTCCTTGGAGTTGAAACTTTTTTCCCTGAATAACTGTTTCTGTTTAGGATGGGAATTGTCATAGGACAGTGCAACTGAATCACACAACTGGGCTCAGTTAGTGCCTGGACAGGAAGCCTGCAGAGAAAACCGTGGTCATACAGGGCAGTGTTGGTGATACCATTTGATGATGTTTAAATTACAGGGCTCGGAACATGCCTGTCTTTGTCTTAGCTTCCCATCAGGCCGAGACCTAGCTCTGTGCTAGGTCATCAGGAATGTGGGTCTCCGGAGTGTGCCGCAGCACACCGTCAGAATGTAGTCTAGGCAACTCCTTGGTTTGAACCAGTAGTGAAATTTCCCTTGCTTACTCTAGGGGATGTTGTAGAGGCATCATCATTCAAGTAAGAGACAGAACGGACCCTAAGCCAATTTTGAAGTGGAAGCAGATGCAGCTCCAATTGACTTAAGTGGATGATGCACTACTACACGATGTTTGAATTATCCCTCTTCTTCTCCCGATTACTTTTGATAATTAATGATCCCACAGTACACCTTTTCTAAGAAGTAGGTTCCCAGGGATGAAGTGCGCCCTAATGCAATTAGAGAAGTTTTGTCATTGTATGGTGTCAATGCAGGATCAGGCACTGCAAGGCAAATTTATTGTGCTGCAGGATTCATTTTAATCCAACCCAGAGAGCAAGAATGCACAAGAACACTACACAAGTATTCAGGGTAGGTGTCAAAGAATATTGTTCACAAGTGAGAAACCAGAAAAAAATAAGCCAAGGCTAACTCTTCTTCTTTAAAACAGATGTTTTGTCCTTGCTACTGCATTATATCAGACCAAGTATAATAATTTGCAATGTTACCATTGCAAAATGCGTAAGAAGGGAGTTTTTCCCCTGTTTACAGTATTACACATCTGGTTTTGTAACTACACATGGGATTTCTTTCACTTCAAACAGCTGTGGGAAACACAATACTAGACTGTCAAATGTGAGAATAAATGGATGCAAAGTTAAATTTAAAAAAAAAATGATGAAAACTGTTTCTGTTCAGAAGGATCCTTGTGGAAATACTAGAATGTTGATTTATAAGCAAAATTTGTTCAGAGGAAATAATTTCCACGGTTGTCATTCGTCATATATTGAGTGTCCATACAGGAACTTATAGAATAGCGGACTATCCAGAAGAGATTGTTGATCTGATAGCTAGAGCAAAGAATTAAGAGCTGGGGTGTTCATTTAGCCCCTGGGATGTCTGACTTGCTCTGAAACCGGATGGGTATCTCATCCTCCTGTTCTAGCCTCGACTAGAGCAAGGTCAGCACTGACACCGCAGGGATGTACGTGTAAAGGAATGCTTCATAATTGCTATGAAGCACATAGACCTCCTTGGAGGGCGTGAACCGTATATGTGCAGAGTGGCTCTTTTTCTAAAACTACAATAAAGCTTTCTACTTCCTTTCAGGTTCTGATTTTATAAAGACATCTACAGGAAAGGAAGTGGAAAACGCGACCTTTCCAGTCGGAGTAGTCATGATGCGAGCCATTAGAGAATTCTACTGGCAGACTGGCCACAAGGTAATTCTCGCTACCTTTATAAGAATTAATGAAACGGCCTCACTCAGAAGGAAATAAGACTGTAGCAGTTTCAAAATGCAAAACATATAAATCCACATATATTAGCTTCTGCGGCTATATAAGCAGTAGGTAGTGGGACTTCTTTCTTGTACTCCTCACATGATTGTCTAACGACTGTATACTTAAAAACCCACAAACCATCAAACAAAACAAAAAATGCAAGCACTTTTGGCTTTCCTCCCTTGAATAACTGTCATTTCATTCCCTAAAATCTCATGCGATCTTGCATCCCCGGCTGCGTTTGTGTTTGAGCTTTGTTTCACCATTTAAGGTATTTAAATGGTCATCTCAATTAACAACAATGCAAATCTCAAGCTGACAGTGATTGGCCAACTCCCATAAACCTTGGTGGGGCTGTACAGATTTATAGCCATCGAGAGTCTGTCCAGTGTTCACAACTGTATTTTCTGACTTTGTTCTGGCAACCCAAGGGATAAATTCTTCTCTTTACTCCCTTGCCAGGGGGACTTTCTAATGGGACAAGAAGGCAGATCCAGTTGGATTCTGTTGTCTGGGATAGAGGGAGGGAAGGACAGGGCCATGTTACATCCTGGGACACCCCATTTATCTGTCAGGTCACTGTTAAGTGAGGTCAGTGGAGGCGAGGAGCAGCAGGGAGCATACAACAGAGCCAGTGATGAACTATCCGTGCCTCCATCCTTGCACTGGAGCAGGGAGAAAGGAGGAGGTTATCCAGGAAGGCTTAAGCCACCTCTCACCTCCCTTATCGACTGGCAAGTGGGGCTACTGGTTAGATCAGGTGCGGGTGTTTGGCAGTGGGCTTTGTCCTCACCTGCAGCCTCAGAGGGGAGGACTGTGCCTCCAGCTGAGACTCCCTGTTGCTGGGTCACCTTTCCATCCTCTCTAGCTCACTCTTCTGTCCCTTCTGCAGGTGGCATTTTGAGGAGTAATGTTAGGACATGGGATGAGCAGTGGGATAAGGGCTGAGACGGCTTCAGGGGCTGTTGGAGCTTGAGGAGCACATGACAGCAGGTTAGACCTGTGTCCTCCTGCTCTCCCGTCACCTAGGTGCTGCCAGCGTGGACCCTTGGGCTGCCCTCACTCTTCCCTTCCCCGGCTGGCATCTCTCTCTGCCACGCAACAGCCTGAGCAGCTCTGGTAGTCGTGCTTCTGCAGGAGCATCGTCGCTGCTGCCAGCCCCAGGCAGGTCCCTGGGGCCGGGTGACACCTCGGCACAGGTGTCACCTTGGTACTGGTGCTGCTTACCTGAGCTGGGTGCCAGAGGTTGGGCTGTGCTGCATTGACGCAGCTTCGTACCTATAATTGGATATAAATGTTGAATTCACCTTTTGCTTTAAAAGGATGCATTCATGGTATAAAATGTGCTATTAAGAATGAGTGCTTATGTCTGTGTGCATGTGTGTGTCAGTGAATTAGATGTAAACTGACTTTATGTGCTTTTATTAACCGAAGACAATATTATCAGTGACCAGAGATTTCTAAATGCTTTCTTTAACAAACTAATTTTGCTGCTATAGGGGTGCTTTCTAGCAAGGCGTTGGCTGGGGAAAACAGGTTAATACAGAAATTAAACTTCTTCGAGGAAAGGAACAAGTTGCAGAGTAACATTTATTGAATGATAAGCTGTGGTGGTGATATGAAAAGTGTGCAATATAATGGGAAATAATCTTTTCCTGTCATTATTGAAGGACATACATAAATTGGTTTTTCTTTTGGGAAAACCCCCAATCCAGAAAAACTTATTACTTTTAATAATATAAGGTGAAGAGAAAATTCTTGAGGAGATGAACTTATTAAGCAAAATAATGAAATGCTGTGAAATAGCAGGAAAGTGGTAGCTGGACTTTGTACTGCTCTTGAATTAAATCTCCCCCCCCAGCTTCCTTTTTGCGTTTTTATGGCAGTCAGATGTGGTGGAAAGCTGGTAAACGGAGGAGAGGACAGGCTTGTCTTTGTCAGCTTTTTTGCAAAGAAAAGAGCTTTCAGAATTTGCTAAAAGGACAAGGAATTCTGCATGGTGTTTTTAATTCTCTTACTAACTGTGTTTTACTTGGTTTTGCCACAGATTGTCTCAGAGAGTTATAATATTTCTAGGAAGAAATCTAAATTTGAATTTGATTAGAATTTCTCTTCCTGAGGGAAAACACATTTCCACTATTTTAATTCATTGTCTAGAATACGTTTTCCCAGTTGCTGTGGTTTAAATTCCTTTTGGAAATCTAATGTTAACAGATGTATGCATATGCTCATGCATGCATGCATCCATCCATCCATCCACAAAAATACAGTCTTCACGCTTTGGATTTATCAAGCCTTTTCCTGTTATTGTTCTTTATAATCTTATTGGAAATATGCTGTTATCAGAACGTTTCAGTGTGAGAGAAGGATTTTAATCTGTTTGTCCTGAGATCTCTGTAAAAAAAAATACCAAACACATTTCAAAATAGGTATTTTTTGATTCTACTATTATACCCATAAGGTACAAGAAATCCTTGGTGCAGTGAGTTTTCAGGAATGTATATACAGAAATCAGAATGATAGTCCTTGCAGAAGGAGGCTGACAGGAAGTGATACCCAGGGTAAAGTTTTATGGCAGAGGGAGATGTAGAATCATTGTGTGCTACTGTGCAGATTGTTCACATTTAATTTTTTTCTTTTTTTTTTCTAATGCAGTAAAGCTTTTTCCTAATCCTCCTTGTCCTTCTAGAGTTTAGTAAGCTGCTGCTGGCCAACACTTTGACTAATGCAGGTGAAAAAACTTTTGATGCAGGGTTTGACAGCTGTGTGTCACGAGCTGTGTCTCAGAACGAGATGTGTTTGGCTGTGTAACTGAACCACTGGCACTAGGGCTGTGTGCCACATCACCTCAGTGCTGGACTGCAGGTTGGCCATGGGATTCAAGATGTGCTTTACCTCAAAGATGGGTTTTTCTTGGTGTGTGGGCCGGTATATACATGGCAGTTTACCTCACCAAATATCACACATATCTCACATCAAGCAACTAAAAGCGTGTCCAGCATGTTTTGGGAGAGATATTTTGCAGTTCCCGTGAAGCACAAAATTTTCAATTTTTTTGGTAAAGACAGACCTAATTTAATTCCCATTTGGAAAATTTTAATGTACAGCCTCATCATGTATAACTGTGGTGCACAGGCTTTTATAAAGCACAGCCATTGCTCCTGAGAGTGCACTGGGGTCAAAAGTATTCCTCCCTCACTCTGCTGTCCCTTGGGTTGAAAATGTTCTCTTATGCAGTGATGTCTGAGGCTTGATAGCTCTCAGCACTAGTCCAGAGCTTACACTGTTTGCAGTCGGATATTTACCAGAGTAGAGCTGTTACACACACCACAGGCACTTTGAGACTGCAGGTGTACAAATGCTGATTGCTCTTCTAGGGTTGCTGATGAATGAAAATGTCTATTGCACTTCTTTTTTTCCATATAAAGGTTGGATTTAAACCTGCTGGGGGCATTCGGACAGCAAAAGAAGCTATTACTTGGCTTATGCTGGTGAAGGAGGAACTGGGAGTGGAGTGGCTAACACCAGAGCTCTTCCGCCTGGGTGCCAGTAGTTTGTTGGAAGACATTGAGAAACAGGTTCGTTGTTAACCATTTTCAGCTTGGTGGAGAGAAAAAAGATACCTTTCTATATGTGCTGGCTTACTGTTTTTGCAGAAAATGCTTTTTTGGTGCTGTTTAAAAGAGAATAGAACATACATCGAATTCATTATTAATGACAGGTTCACTTCCAGCCCAGGGTTTCTTTAAATTTGGCCTGTCATTACAGGCATCTGGAACTCTGCTATTCCAGCAGCTGGCAATTGTGTGGGCCATGTTTGCAGTGCAGTGAGAAAATCTCAGTTTGTACATACACAGAGTCTTTTTGGAAACGCATGGTAGTCCACTCCCCTGCATTCCCAGCTGTTGCCAGTTCAGCTGACCCTCCTAGACCGTTTGTGTCACTGTGCCGCAACGGTCACAATGTGTTTCCATGCTGTGGAGAAGGGCATGTCTCATCCTACATATGGTACTGCTGATGGGGAAGTTTTTACATATTGATTATTTCCTGGGGAAGAAAAACAATTGCCTCCTACAAAGCCTCATTTTCCTAATTGCTTTTATTTTTGTGCAGGCTGGTTGCTGTGTCTCCTGGCAGACAAGGAGTGTATGAGGTTTAGTGGCAATGTGCATTCCTGGAGGGAAGAGGGGTTCTGGCCTATCTCCCCATGACCTACCTTACTGCTGCAGGGGATCAATCCCAAAGCATAGTTGAGAATAGTGTAGTGTCACAGGAACTACAAAACCATTAGGGCTGCTGAACTTCGCTCCCATGTTCATTAAACCCTGGAGATGAGGTGACATTAGCTTTAACCAGGAAAAGAGTTTGAGAGTCCTTGTGCTGGTGGGAGAACATGAGATGTAGGAGGTTTGGGGGAGAAAAAAAGCAGCAGTCTGTTCCCTTTTCCCACCTCATCAACTGAAATACTGACATCTTAAGAAATACAGAACAGCTGAGAGACGCCAGGTGAATATTCATGACCGTTGAAAACTCCTGGCTCCCTCCTGCAATGAGAATAATATTGGCTTGCTTCACTGCCAGACTGCCTCTGCCTTACTCTTGTCCTTCCCTGGCTATGACAAAGCAGCAGAAGCTTTTTTGTTGCCACTGCCATCGCTGCTGAGTGTTACAACACAGCCTGCGATTGTGTCGCGCGATTTGTTCTGATTTCTTAAGGGTGGCATCCTTTTATCTGCCAGGGATCGCAAAAGGCTCCAGTTGTGACCAGAACTGCTGTACCGTGCCATTGAAAACCATGTAAGATAAAATGTCCCAGTCGTTATAGTCCATAAGACAAACAGGGAAGAATCAAACAATAGAAAATGGGAATAACAACCCCCCGCCCCCAAGACAGTACGGTTAAAAGAAAAGTTTTAAATGAGCCATATAAAACCATAAGCAGTTTTGGATACTTTGAATATTACAAAATAATCCTGAAGTCATCAAAATCAGATTACAGTGAGAGTAAAGCATTTTATTCTACTTGGCTCTTTTTGAAAGCTTAGTTAAAAGCAGTAAGTGTCTTCTGCTTTTTTCTTTTTTTCCAAGAAAAGCAGGCAGAGCTTTTAGTTCAGATCCTGTAAAGGAGTATGTAAAGGTATATTACATCATATTTTATGCACTCACACACACATACACAAACAAATATCCATCGTCTTCATTTGGCATAACTTTAATTTGTTACTTCCTTGACACTCAGATTTAGACTCATACATAATTCCACCATAAATTTTCTTTTTTTCTTGCAGATTTTCTATCACGTGACTGGCTCTTACGCACTTCAGCATGACCTGGCAATGGCTTAGGCACAAAATCAACTCAGGATTGCTTTTACAAAAGAGGGTCTTTAAGCAAACAGCATTCAGAAGTCTTCTGACAACCAAGTGCATACGACAGAATTAAAGGCCTAATTCTCCCATCTTCATATTTTATAATATTCAAAAATATGCTCCAGTCTTCCGGTTGCACTTGATCCAAAAGCAGACAAAATAGTTAAATAGTTAATACTTGCAGATTTGCGAAGTTAATCTTGCAAAGTCTTCCTCAGACCAGCCTGAAAAGCATATTAATGGCAACACTGCAATACTATGAAAAAGATTTAGGTGGCCTGGTAACACTTCGCAGTCGCAGAATATGAAATATCTATGGAATGTTTCAGATCGTAATTAAGAGCTACAGATCTTGGAATAGCTTTCCATTCACCTCAGACAAAATCATCTGCCATATGTGTTGCACTATTAATTGTTATGTTGATTCAGTTTCAAGCATTGTAACCTGAGAAAATGATACTTGGCTATTACTTTCTTTTATAAAATGTCTCTTGTAGCAAAAAAAACCCACCTTTTTTTTTGGTATTTTTTCCCCCAAGCTTGGGCACAGACATCCATATTTAGACCCTTGAATAAAGGTGGCTTGATTTCTAGAACAGCTGAGTATCCACAGTTGCTCCTGAAGTTAATGGGAGCTCTGGGTGATCAGAACAACTGAAAATCAAGCAGCCTCTATATAGGTGCCTAACTATGCATTCAGAGGCCTATTTTTAGGCATTTCACTCTTAAAATTTTAGTCTAACTTGCTTAGAAGCTCCCATTCCTGTCTCCTGTCATTTTAAAACACATTCATGCAAATCTTTGCATTTTAATGTAGGGGGTTTGACTGTCAGTTTGCAGGTGTCACAGCTATGCTGGCTGAACTTCAACTTTGCCATTCTAAAAGCAGTTCTTTAATTTAAAAGGTGATTTGGATTGTGTCCTATACGAGGTTTACAGTTTTAATGTAAAAGACACTTTTCTCAGGGCACATTAAGAATAATACCGAATTCATCAACACCTTTTGAGTATCAGACTGGAGCTAGTAGATTCATTATTTCAGAACTGCATTCTGCTCACTAACCAGAGTTGTACTAAAAACTTAATTATCTTATCATCATGACTAGTCTCACTGACTTAAGTAGGTCTCATCAGGGAGGTAAGAGGAGGAGACTTTGCTGTAAATCAAGCTACAAGGTACATTTATTGCAAGGAGATCTGCGCTTCATAAAGATAATAACTCGGTTATTTATCTGGTTAAACCACCTGAATCACTGCTGCTCTACAGAACACCTCGGACAGATGGGAAAGCGGAATAGGGAAAAAAAAATCAGAGGAACAACATATACAGAAAGCCAAATCCTACATGCAGTGCTCAGTAGTAAAAATAGGTCTTAATTTCCCAGGAAGTATTTCATCCAAGGCTCTCAGCCTTTTTCTGGTTTAGGTGTCAACAGAGAAAATGAGACTGAGCCATGACTATATTTTCACATTTTTTTCCTGGAAAGTGACCCTTTTTTTGCCATGATTTTCCTTCTGATTGCACTGCTGGTTTCTTGGGGGGAAAACCCAGTGCCTGTTTACGTATTTAGAGGAAAATTGTGCTGCTGAACTTTCAGAAACACAGAGCCCATTACATGACGTCACCTCCCATCAGGTGCCGGCCGTGAGGTTGACCCTCTGCCATGCCCTCCCAGCACCCTCCCACTGGATTTTGCTGTTCTTTGGCTCTAGCCCTATAAATGTGAGAGTGTGTTTCAGTGCTTTTGTAACAGGAAGATTCATCTCACTTGCAAAGTACACTTTGTTGTTGTTGGTTGTCTTTTGGACATTGAGCACTAAGATAGAAACTGGGTTTTGGAGATGCTCTAGGTTCTAGATGAAGGACTGCTTAGTTCGTTAAAATTAATGAAGGCCGGACTTTGCCACCTAGCTAATTAATGCGAGTACCTCTGTTTGGGAACAACCTCACTGTTTCCATGGGAGCTACCTGTCAATTAATGAACTTTCCAGGGTGAATTGTTTGTGTTTCTGTTGATGGTCCCACTTCGTTTTGATGTGCCCGTGGGCTGCTGCTGGTTACTTTGCTTTGGAGGAAACAGGTTCCCTCGGCAGATAGAGAAGTTGCACTTCCTGGAAAGTCGGAGGTAACCACTTCCCTTTTCCGTGAACATGACAAGCACGCTGATGTGAAATACGGTGCAACTCCACGCAGTCAGTGTTTCGGAAAAAGCTGGATTCCTTGGAAAGTAATTTAAACATTCTTCTGTTGAAACCTCTAAGTTTTTTGGGAAAAGAAAAAAAGGTAAAAGTAACAGAATCTGTAAACACATTGAAATAAAGATGATTCTGTGTTTGGGGTTTTTTTGAGGAGTAAGGAGATGACTCAATGTTAGAGTGTGACTGATTATCTTTGGTAACTTCTTTGTGGTTCAGGTGAGTTGCATCCCTACTGCCCACGGCTGTGATCCTCCAGCGTGAGGCAGAGCCCCTCCTCTCACTCCTCCGGCAGCTGGTAACCTCGGGGAGCAGCGAGGGCTGGCTGCTGGTGCCAGCCCCCGGCGGGGTGAGGGGATGGACAAGGCCACGAGTCCTGCTGGGAGCGGCAGGGACAGGGCTGGAGACCTGCGAGAGGGCATGTCCAAGATGCCTCTCCAGGAGACGGCCACCAGCAGCGTGGGTCTGAGGTCCATCCCCAAGGTGGAAGAGGTCTGGAGACCAGCACTCCTGCAGTGTAGCAGGGCCAGAGGCGTCACGGGGCTCGTTCCAGTACTGAGCGCTTGGGAGAGCCAAACACAAGGGATACAGGGACTAACATATGTCTTGAGGTCAGGCCGGCGTGGCAGGACCGACAGCCCTGAACTGTGAGGGCTCGGAGTGTGGTCTTTGGGCTGGCTGCCCTCCGCCCTGGCCGGCACTTCCACTGCCCTCTCTTCTTCCCATCTTCCCCCTCGCTGACGGCCACTTGCTGCTATTCGGTTCCTGTGGTCAGGGGCCAGCTGAGATTTATGGGGGCTGCTGCAGCACGTGAAAGGCGACAGGGACCTGAGCTCGGCCGGCAACCAGGGAGGGGGCGGCGCGCCGTGGCTGCCTAGACTTTGGGAAAAGTTCAGATTTAGCGCTGCGCTTCGGGCCATTAGAAAAGAAACAGGCAATTATGTGCTCCCATCTAAATATACTTCAGAGTATAACATATGTTTTGTGCAAGTCAGTCTTGTATACTAATTTATTATTTTTATAACACTTATTCATTTAGGATTTTAAATAGCCTCATTTTGCAGACCACATTACTTTGAAAAGAAGAGTATAAATTCAAGAAGGAAGTCAAGTAGAAACTGCAGATCTAGAAGATTCTGCATCAGCTTATTTACAAGGAGAGGGAATTGGGGGACAGGGTAAGCTTGTTTTCTGGTTTGTAGGAAACAAAGATATTAAATAGTAATTATATGTGAAGTGTACATATCAGCTGGGGCAAGTAATACTTTGATATCTTTATTTCATCAGTCGTATAAGTTCATTCTTTCATTTCCTTTGTGAAGCAGGGAACATGCATTATATACCATACCACATGCTACTGAGACAGAAAAGAATGATCTACTTTTAATTTTATTTTGCTCAGTTGGAACTTTGGCTCCCTGCCTCTCCTGGGGTGGGGGGAAACCACAAAACAACAGCAGCAAGTTTTATCCAAATCTTGGTGAGCTTTTGCTGAAATTACCAGTGCTGACATCTGGATGATACGTAGAGTGTGCAGTAGGAGTAGAGGGAGAGAACTGCTTTTAATTAGATGTAACCTACCCAGGAGAGAAAGACAGAGAATTGTCCATCTGGTCAGTCTTTATTTAATAGGGCAACCCAGTATAAAAGTATTCTTAATATGCAGGGACACGATAGGTAAAATTACTGATTGGCCATTTTTATTAAAATCCCAGAAATCTGGAACTGTGCTAAATTAAGAAGTGGTAAGACTTAGAAAAAAAGAAGCCTCAGGAAAGGTTGCAGTCCTTGCGCTCCCCAGAATCAAGACAAAGCAAGTGATGGGTGACTATTGGGTCTCAAGCAGCGATAGTGTAGAGGCCTTTACTCTGTTTTAGACAACTGGCAGACCCTTCCCCTTCTGTGAGGAGCTACAGTAACCATTTAACCAGAGAACGTGTGACCAAGTTGTTTCAGTTTCCTTTAACGAAGTTTAACACTGGTGCAACAAGGCGCTCTAGCCAGTCCTCATGAGTCTAGTGATTTTAAGTGGCTCAGTTTTGAGCACTGGGGACATCTTGTGGATTGCTAATTCTTGGAAATTGCAGAAAACCTGGTCTTCTGGAAGCAAAGCTATCTTGAGGCGTAACAGTTTCAGATCTCCAAGATCACAGGGAGTGTTTGAAAACACTAATTTATAAAAGCATCAAATTGCTTCCTTAGCTGACATGAAAACAAAGGAGTTTTTAAAGAATGCTAACAAACCAAAAGAAGCCATACTGGAACTGACTACACTTGTGTTTTCAAGTCTTGCTTTCCCTGTGGGAGGAGGAGAAGCAGGAGGTTTGCAGGCCCAGCTGGTGGTGGTTAGCATCATCTCTCTACAGTCCAGTGTCGTATAAAACCAAACCCAGCAATGGACGATGGTTTTCTCAGAGGGAAAGCCTTATAAGCTGATTTTTCCATTCCAACAATAGCATTAGCTCTGTTTTTCTTCAAAGACTTACATGAGTTCTCACCTATTTACTAGTAACAAACAGGTGAACAAGCAGAGCAGCCAGCCATTTCATTTCCTACATCTGAGCCAGTGACGAGGCTGTTTTAGCAATCCTGTGGGATAGGGGTCCCCGCCACTGTCACAGCCTGGAGAGCAAGTGGGCTGAAGGAGGAGCCTGCCAAGGCTTGCCGGTGTGCCCGCGGGCTGCAGGAACCAGCCCCTGCTCTTGCTGCCTGAGAGGTTGCCCTGGGGAGGGAAGGTGCTAAAACTGTCTGCAGTGATTACGGGTCCATCGAGAACTCCTTTTTCCACCCTAATTCTCAGACCCAAGCAACCAGCTTCTGAGGAGAATCTGGCGAATGCATATTCTCCGTGATTTAATTCAATTACACGTAAGTTGATTAAGGATGTTATCTTCATTTCCAGGGGAAATGAAACGTTCCGCCGGCATCATGTCAGAAGCCTGGCTGACGCTGGCACGTCAGCGCTGGCTGCTTTCCGCTGCCTTCAGCAGAGTCTTGGGCTTTCTTCAAAGCCCAGGCACTGGCTGACCCAGAGCGTGATGCCTCGCTCTGACTTATTTAACGTCACGAACTGAACCAGAGCAAAGAATGACTGTCCAGGCTCTGAACGAGGAGCGCTTTGTGTTCTCGTTAGCACAAATCTGTCCAAGTCAAAAAAAAACCCCTGAATGCCATCACCCCATCTGATAGCGACTGTAACGAGGCCTCTGGGAGGGCAGTGACAGGAAGATGTAGATAAAGGAGAACCAGAGGGGTAAAAAGAGAAGTTGTGAGAAGTAAGAGAGATCATCGCCACTGCTGATACTGCTTCACAGAAGTGTAATCTTTTGTGATCTCTTTGGAACAGGAGGTAAATAATAAAACACAAGGGAGGGAAAAAATTAAAATAAATGTAGCGTGTGAGTGCATGTTAAAACAGATGTCAGATTAAAAATAACTGAAAAGGAAATTCTACTGTAGGGGAAAAACTGCTTTTTCCTTCAACATTTTATATTCCACCTTCATTAGGCGGAAAGTGAAAGAGCTGTAAAGGAAAAGGGGAACTTTTGTTGTTTCCCTCTGAACGTTAAGAGAAGCCTAATGCGAGCGCAGGGGGGATGCTCCGTGGCACGTGGCGCTGGAACAATTCCCAGGGCGGAGCCCAGAAGCAGCAGGGATGTTAAACAGATGCGCTGCGTGCGCCGAGCCCTGGGACTCGGAGCTTTAAACCTGCAGTGCTGCGCATCCCGGTGGTTTCATCCTCTCCGTCCTCCCTCCCTTAGGCCCTTCAGGGTTGACGTGTCCTCCAACACTGTAAAAAAATAAACTGTGTAGGATCACATCATCTGGTAGTGACCCTCTAACTGTAGATCTAGGCACCAGGGACTTCATTCTAGTTTCTTCAGCGTTTTTAAATGGGCTGTTTCGGTGCTTGATGGCAGCAGAGTGGGGAATATCTGCACCAACACTTATTCTTCCCCGCACTGCAGCCAGACCACAGCCATCCCTGGAAATGGCACTAAAATTCCAGTGCCACTCTCTAAAACAGCGTCATCCTGGGTCTCTTCTGCTAAACGTGCTTGAGACTGGCTCCTGAAAATTCATGGTCTGAAAAGAGGCCTGGCCTGCATCGGTTTGAAGCTCAAGGAGCTTTAAATAAATACCGCGCTGAGGCTGGGCTGGGAACTGGTACCTTTCTTGGAGAGCTAGCATGGGTCGATCGGCTTGTTCAGATGAGCGAATGAAATGAGCATAACCTCTGTATCGTTTCCTCTTTTATTCCTGAGTGTGGGATGCAGAAGGCATCAGAAAAAGAAGAAGAAGAAGAAAAGAAAATAGAAAGCACAGCTGTGTGACGAATGCTTCAGCTTACAGGAAGAGTCAGAAAGGACAGATATCTTTGGCTACCGTTACAGTGTGAATGTCCAACGTACTCCAACGACCCGATGGAATCCAGAGCGGGTGTATCCCTACAGTGTTTGAGCAAAATATCTTTATTTTTCCTTACCATTATCTTGAGTGAATTCCCACAACTCCTGTTTCTTGAAGACACCTAAGCTAAGGAGGAGGCAGCTGAGAGAGAAAAAAGGCATCCTAAAAGGTATTCCCAGCAGACTGAAGACAAAGCTGTTTCACAATTCCTGAAACTAAGCTTGTCCTGAAAATGCCAGGTACGATCCCAATGCAGAGGCCCCCTTACGAGGATGCTGGCAAGGAGGAGCATCTCGGCGTTATGCTGGCTTAGGATTTGCTGGAGGGGAAGGAGCAGACGTAGCTCTTCTAAGAAAACTCATGACCTTCTGAATGGACAAATAAATGCACAAATAACAGTCACTTCAACTGCAGGGAAATACCTGTCTGCTCGCTCTCAACTGAGGATGTGTTTTCAGGGCTGCCTCCTCCGGGGGAAATTTCTTTGTTGAGCATTAATTCCATTTCGTTTTGCCGAACGTGCCTGCCATCTTCTCCATTAGAGGGCTGCAGAGCAGTGTGTTACGGCGGTTTAGAAACAGCTTTAAACCTGTATATGTGCTTGGGGCCTAATTTCCTGCTGTATAGCTCTCCTGAACTCAATGGGGTGTAAAAGTGGTGCAGCTCACGGAGAAGGGGGGAGGAAAAAAGTGAAAATGCTTGGCGCCTCAGAATACATCGGTGCTTTGGGGTTTGCTGACGAGCTTAAGAAACGCCAAGATGCCGAGACAGAATGTTAGATGCACGTGTGACAGGTAAGGCAGATGAGGACGTTAATTGCTGCTTGTGTGTTGGAACACAGCGTAATTGGTCAATAGGGTGTGTTTCCAGAGGAGTAGTGAGGTGCGTGAGCAAAGCGCAAGCTGAGCTTTAAATCCTTCCTTAGAAACTGCGCTTATTCGAGGCAGAAGTTACAGTCTCTAAAACTTGTAAGAGGCATAAACGTGCTATTCGCCATCGTGCACCAGTTGTGGCGTTGGCGAGCTAATTGCTTGGACTGAAATTTTCTAGGTAGGTGCCTTCCTCGGCTGAACTCTCTTCTAGAGTCAGAAAATAAAGCTGAATTAGAAATACAGAGTGGGATGGGGGTTTTCAGCCCACACCTAGAGACTTTGGCAGTTGAGCTCGGTGAAATTCCCACATTTCAGAGCACAAACCTGGGGCACAGGGGGGAGGATGCTCCTGATCCTCAGCACCTGCCTTTCGCGGTGTTAGTGCCAGCAGCAGGAGTGTAATTCCACCGGCAGGCAAAAGCCAGGCTGTAGGGAGCGAACGACACCGGCACGGGTTAGAGAAATAAAGGAAACACGGAGTGCCAGTGTGAGCACAGAAATTGGAAGGAAAGGTGGGAGGGGGAGATGGCTCAGAAGACCAGAAGCAGAAGCTGGGAGCTGCACAGTCAGAGAGGTGATCTGGGCAAGAAGACTGGGAGTGAGCCTGCCAGGAATGCAGTGCCTCACGAGGAGAGGAGGAATACCGAGACCGAAAGAAAATGGTTCACAGACCTAATTAACGGACCTCCTGTCCATTAATTTAGTTTTGGGGATGGCTGGAAAAAAGAGACAGAAGGACCAGGGAACAACACTGGTGGCACGGGCAGCCTTGGTGCTTAGTGTTTTGTAGCTTTGAAATGCTTCGCCCTCCAGACCTCAGTGTTTGCTCCTTGTTTCTTGTCGTGCATGTTGTAAATTTACTTTGTCTGCACAATTAACTCCTTGAGGCAGGGATTGATTCTGTTTTCTGTTCTCACGCCGCACTTGCTGCGATGTGTTGTGGTTCCTGGCCAGTGCCCTTCGTAGAATCACAGAACGGTTTGGGTTGGAAGGGACCTTAAAGACCATCCAGTTCCAACCCCCCTGCCATGGGCAGGGACACCTTCCATGTCACTAATGGAAACAGGCAACAGCATGTTGATGGAGGTAAATGTGAATTCCAGCAGTGAGGAAAATGGTTTGATACAAAACACTGGGATTATAGCAGGTGCACCAGGGAAAATAACAAGTGGAAAATTTAGGGTGAGCACCAACCAGTCTTTCTGTAAGTGGTAGCCCCTCAGTTGGGACCCGGCTGAGCGCAGGACAGCTACGTTCAGAAAGCACGAGCCCGTGCCAGGAGGCAGACGGGCTGGATGGTCTAATGGGTCCACTCCATCTGTAACTCCTCTGATTCTGCACAGCCTTCCCCAAAAGCCGGCACAAAGGAATGTCAAAAGACCCCATACATATTCATGGACATTTTTGGAGCTGCAAACTATGAAAAGAAATCAAGTCGTTCTCGTCCGTGGACTGAAATTGAGAGTATACTCTAATCCAAAAGGATACCAGCGCACGGAGCGGTGTATGAAAATCTTATAAAGCTCCGCCACACTCCATAAATAATTTTCAAACAAGAAGCTTTTTGTTTCAGTGATGGCAGTACTAAAAAGTGAGAATGGCAAATAGCCGTCAAAAACCAGCTGAAACAGCCTGCACTCTGTACCGACGTTAACTTTAATCACTGCAAGAGTTGCACACGGAGTTATCACTCATCTATTAGGAACCGCAGACGGTCGTGGCAGAGGTTTAGATTAACGCGGACCGGAGCCTGGTACCTTGCCAGCGGGGCCCCACGTGACGGGCAGCCCATGGAATAAACATTCTGGCACATCAGCGTGCTATAAATCCTCCCAATGAAAGAAATTAAAAAGCCAGGAGCAATTTTGAAAACGATTTACGATTGGAGGTGCACTTAGGAGTGCTTTTACTGTCACGGGGAACGTCTCCTCTCACATCCTTAAGGTGACAGGCCCAGTCCGCTTCCCTCTGGATTTCTTGGGCTACCCTGCGACTGCGGATGGTGCGGAGGCGAGCGCCCCGGGAGGGTGCA
>NW_010227509.1:94173-110826 GCF_000690775.1 Eurypyga helias | reverse complement strand
CCCCCCCCGTCATGCAGGTTAATTTTGCACGGCCGGAGGGTGAGAACTGCAAATGTGTTCTGACATTTTAAGTATGCAAAAAGACACCAGTGGTGGGCTGGTGGTTTTTTTTTTTTTTCCCTTTTACAGCTATACCATAACTACGCTCCTAAGTGCACGTATAAACATTTTATAACATGGGTTTGGAATAAGGCTGGAAAAATGAACTTAAGAATAGTTCCTAAACAGAAGGTATTCTTATCAAAATAGCAGTCTGTTGCAAGTCAACCCTTTGCTCCGTATGTAAAAAAGATGCAGCACTATCTGGTAATGTGCTTCTGCTGTAAATACTACTAAATGCTTCACTAAAATACAATTTTAGTGCTAATATAGATATGTTTTCTTAAACAAAAAGTGCCTTCACTATAAACAGAAAGGCAAAAGACTGTGGTTTGCAGGCAGAGTACTCTGTTGCCTATCTGAAGAATGGCAGTGATGATGTGAGCAAACGCCTGGATATCTTGGATATCCATGATACGAGCATGACAGTTAATCCTGCCCCAAACCAGTGACACGCTGGGCAGTGGACACAAACCTACTCGCAGCATTGCTGCCTTCCTGCTTTCTACCTTGGGCACGCCTTCAGGCGCTCGTCCTTGGACCCCTTGTTCTTCTGGGGTGGCACAGGGGTGACCTGCATGGGGTGCTGTGCACAGGTACCCAGCAGGGACAGCTGGGTTGGATGTGTAGCAAGTCTCTCTGATCATGAGTGCTTCTGACCGCAGCTGGAACAAAACTTTAAAAACCACAGGTGATTATTTCACGTTAAGGCTTACCCACCTCCCAGTGTTGCCCGTCTTCTTTGGGTGACTGCGGACACCTGTATCAAAGTAAAACTATCTTCTCCACATGTTCCTGCAGCTGACTTCCTCGAAAGGGTTAATTTTGCATCTATCTACTGATCTGTCTGATGTTCCCATCCTGGGGCAGCACAGCAAAACAACTTTTATAACTTGGCTGGAGGTCGGCTCTTCAAAGCCAGCAGCTCAGATGCCGTCTTATAAAACTCTGTGTGTGTTTGACTTCTCCTTTGCTGGGCTTTAAACTCCTGCAAGGTGCTTCCACCCTTTTTGAGGAGCCCACGCTCACGTAGACCCACTCACATCCTCACCTACATCAAGCCTAGGCAGTGCCTCCTCCCCTGGGAGGCTGTGAGTGGGCAGATGGTACAGGGCATGGTGCGTGGGAACCTTGTGGGGTCCTTCCTCACCCTCACAGGGGGTGGACGTGGTGGGAAATTAAAACTTTTGGGGATTACTATGGAAAGCCTCTCTTGAAATTGCAAGTGTTTGTTTGCATTTTCTAAGCATCTTGTATTGTGGTTTATCTGTTGTGCTGCTGATATTGACCCTGGATGTATAGTTCACTAATTGCCAGTTAATTACATGTCATTAATAAATCAATAACCCGCTTTGATCCAGATTTACTTTAAAACATATGAATTGAGCCGCTTTTCCCTGCAACAACACTAATGTTTCTCTGTCCATTTCTCAGAGAAAAGCCAACGAAGCTGTAAAGCAGCTCCCTCCTGAACACAGGTATCTCTGTGCCCATCGTCCCTCCTCCGCCACGCTGAACAAAAGGGGCGTTGTGGCATCAAAAGGAGCCGGACACTAAGGGAGAAGCTCCCCGTGGCCCTGGAAACGAAGAGTACAGCTGTGTGTTTTACAGGGTTGCAATAGCTCTGTGTGGGGGAGAAGGCCAACGAACCCTGCGGCACAGGGAGAGTTCTGAAAGTGGTACAAACAGTGCGAAGGGAGACCGAGGGGAGTGGAGTTGTCTCAGATCGAGTGAGTGCAGAGAGGGCTGTAAGCCATTCGAGCTTCCTCCCTGTGAAGCCCGTGCTGAGGCACTGCAGACTCACAGCTCAGAGGCTTCCCCTCTTCTGTATCCCTCTTTAATGAGAAATAACCTAAGAGAAGTTCTCCATCTGCATAGCAGGTTAATGTTCCTCCTTTTTTTCCCCCTAATTTGTATTGGTCTGGAAATGCTAAGCCGTAATTTTAACAAGGCAGATGCTGCTAGAAATGCAAGATACAACAAAAAGCGATTTAATCACTGCATTGTATTTAAAACCAGAACATGAGTAGATGCAGCGAAGGACATTTTAACCTGTATCAGCTCCATAACTAGCTCTTCATCCTGAGCGGAGGGGCATGTCCAAAACCATGGCCCGAGAGCCCGCCACGTTCCTCAATGAACCGCGGGGCTGCGATCCCACCGCACAACGCTCCGCACCCCCCGGGTTGGTATTCCCGCATTAGAATCCGAGCCGCTCGTGTACGAAGGATCAGTGGTGTTGTTCGCGGGTCTGCCTGCCCCCCCCACCCCACAACCCCACGGCAAATCTCCCAGCGGGCGGTCTGGTCCCCGGTCTCGAGACTCGAGGTCTCGCTGGTGCAGTCTGTAGGGATGTACGCCCCGTCTCGCGGGGCCTTTTCCCCCGTCTTGCTCTCCCCCACCGCATCAACACTTCAGCCTGAAAAGGGGATGCCATCAGGCGCGGTTATTAATGCACAATGGCAGTGCCATGTGTGATTGTCTGCGAATGCTCCAGCGTTCTCTGTAATGCAGATTGAGAGATTTCATTGTAAAGCCATTTTAAACTCTGAACTAATGGGTAGTTTGGCAACAGCTTCTAAGTATGAAATCATTATTAATTCCTTTAGTGCCATAATAACATTGATTTAGATGAACTCTTATAACATAGAAATTGTATAGTATTTAGCTGTAATTAACGTCCCCTAATTAGGAAGTGTTGCCAAGTAGTTTTCTCTGCTGGCTCTGTTGTACTTAAGTGCAGCTGGATGAAAATTAACCACAAAGGGAACAGCTTGTGTTTTATGTGAAGTTTGCCTTTGATTGATTAAAAAAATATTCCTTGGTCCTTTATTATCAAAAAGGGTGCACTGGATTGTCAACGTTACAGAGAGCCACAAAGTCCACGTGCCGTAAACGACACACACATTTGTACAGTATGTAAGCCCAATGACGTAGCTACACATTTGGAAAATTCCTAGATTTATTTTGTCTCAATACCACAAGTTACCGTCATAAAAATGCATTGATGTTAATGTGGCTGTCATTAATAAGGTCTGTAGAAATTTAAGGAGAACTAGCATAATTTAGTGTCCACTCAGAGGAAGGAGTCATGCACTGCAAGCGGAGAGGCATTTGTTGATGTGACAAATGCTGACATTTTTGGAAATTCAAATTATAAATGAAATACTGCTGTCAGTTTACTGTGCAACTTCGGAGCATATGGTGCTTCTGCTGGTGGGTGTTATTTCAAAGTTTGCAAATCACACCACGAGAGTGTCCCTCTGGTGAGCTTTTGCAACACTTAGCAACTGTGAATCAAAAGTGACAGTACAGAGGAAGAGGGACTAAAAAAAATTTCTCTCTGTAAGTCAGTAGAACAAAGTACATGATAAGTTAATACGCACTTACAGGGGGAAAAAGGGGGCCGACATGCTAAAGCTCAAAGAGATCCAGTGCCTCCGCTCTTGCAGAATAATGCACGAAGTCTTCTAAATTGTTAAAATAAAAATATGGTTTCTCTCTCCCAGCCTCTTTGGTATGACAAGAGAATTAAAACAACTGGCAGATAGAACATAGAGTGGTTCACCTTCAAAATTAGGAAGCTGCTTGAAGACATAATGAAATTTCCTCAAAAGAGCTAGATGTTTCTTTTACCCATCTCTCTGAAAAAAGTTCCTACGGCCACAAACCAGCATTTGCCATTTGAAAAGCATTGTCCACCCGAGGCTGTCAGCACAGAGGAAGAGAGCCAGAAAAAATACTAAGAAGTTCTCTATCAGCCCAGCAATGTGGATTCCAACTAGTCTGCTAAAAAAACCATACAGCGATAAGGTAAATTTAAATAACTAAAATACCCTGACATCTTACACCATGGTTTTCAAGAACCTGCCACCCAGTGACCCCTTTAACATGCATGTAGACTATCAAGAAGTGAACATAAAACTGAGATTCACTGTGATTTGATCTGACCGTGGTTGCTACTCCTTGTTCTGCTCCAGGTAGTGATTTTTGGCACCAAAATGTAACCGTGGCTGCGCAGTACACACCTCAGCAATTCGCCAATCAAGCTGGCTGAGAATAGAAAGTGATGGGGCTGTCAGTAGCAGTTCAACCATAAGCAATTCTAAACTAAGCAATTTGGAAATTTAAATAGTTATAATGACCAAGATTCTCTGCATTGGCCCTTAATTACTGGAATGTCAATTCAGCTGAAAATTGCCTTTCCCAGGTAATGATAATTCTTAGAAATTTCTTTGCTTATACACCCACCCATAGCACTCATTAAGTCAAGCTCCTTCCTTTTGTCAGAAGAGCTGTCAATTTTAGGTGACATCACCAATCTGCCATCTAAAAAATCCCTGGCCTGTCTCGCTGAAGGCAGGTTTATTCTCGTTTAGCTGAGGCGCGCTGCGTGGCGGCACAGCCTGCTGCCGCAAGCCGTGGTGCACCACATCAGTCTGACGAGTTGCCCAGTCTTGGCACCGCTGAACGATGAGCCACTCAGATCTGGTCGCGGGCATCTCAGGTCCGTGAGGTAGCAGTACATGTGTTATGGGTGAAGGGGAACTCCACTACCCTGCCCTCCATAGAATCATAGAATCATAGAATCACTGGGTTGGAAAAGACCTTAGAGATCATCCAGTCCAACCGTATCTGTCCGCCACTAAACCGTATCTCTCAGCACCTCATCCACCCGTCTCTTAAACACATCCAGGGATGGTGACTCCACCACCTCCCTTCGCAGCACTTGGCATTGGAAGAGAAAGTTGTCATCTCCTCCATCTCTTCTTCTGGCAAGGAAAGGGAGAAGGAAGTTGCTGGACTCACTGTATCAGAGGGCTTCCCCTGAGACGGGCACGAGGGGTAGAGATGGGTGGAATGAACCCACGGTGCATGAACATAGCCCTGTGTATTCCGTATATCACACTTCTCACGCTTCTATTGCAACCATCTGCAATTTCCAATTCAGAATGATGGTGTCGCAACTGTCTGCGTCAATCTGCACTGGTGGACATCCTTCGTTGTTTTCTTTTTGAGAGAAAAAAACAAATGGGAAAAAGTAGCAAAACCATCTCCATGACCAGAATGTGTGTCTCAACAACCTGTTGTCATTGTAACCCATGTTGGTAGCAGTATTTATTGCCCGCAGGAGGCTGGCAGCACCCTGCAGCTGTGGGTACAGAACAGCTACGCTTCGTTTCCCTCTTCCAGTCGATGTGGAGCAGGCTTTGCCTTCTGCCTTCATAGAATCACAGAACGGCTTGGGTTGGAAGGGACCTTAAAGACCATCCAGTTCCAACCCCCTGCCTTGGGCAGGGACACCTTCCATAGACCAGGTTGCTCAAAGCCTCATCCAGCCTGGCCTTGGACACTTCCAGGGATGGGCCATCCACAGCTTCTCTGGGCAACCTGTGCCAGTGCCTCACCACCCTCTCCGGGAAGAACTTCTTCCTGGTATCTAATGTAAACCTCCCCACTTTCAATTTAAACCCGTTACCACTTGTCCTGTTGTGTGAGTAATGCGGAATTCCAGGGAAACGGAGGAAAAGTTGAGTAGCACACTCACACGGGCTGAAAACGCCGGTCACGGACAAAGGGAATTCAAGTGCCCATGCATCTAAATTCAGACTGGTTCAAGTCATTCACTGCCTCATCCTGGCGACGTGCCCTAAGGCAGTGTTACGCCTCTCTGGGCTCCATGGCCAACACGGTGCATTGTTTTGTGCACAGACCAGGGGAAAGGGGTGCCATTATCGGCTTGAAAAGGGGAGAGGGTTTCTTCCCTGCTGCCTTTTTGACCACGACTCCTTCCCTCACCAACCCTACACGCTGAACGTGCCATTCCCCCGCATCTGTGACAGCTGCGTGCGGGTTGCAACCTTATTCTCGCACTCAGGACCGTTTCTTACTAGTTTGGATGCAACTTGCTCACCCTCTCTCCTCACTCCTGATCCTTGACTTGCACACAGGGAATAGTAGGGTCCTTAGGCAGTTAAAAAAACCAAAACCAAAAAAAAACCAAAAACCAAACAAAAAAACAGCCCTCAATAAACCCCCTTAAGGGCCCATTTTAATTCTGCTTGTGCTCTTGATGTACAAGTTCTTACCCTGCTATCCCCCTAGAAGCAGTTTATTTCTGTCTGTCAGCACTGCCGAAGTGACAAAATCCCTTTTCCCACCCACCATGTAATTGCTCTGTTGTTGCCCTTCCCACACACGCCTGGAGAAAGAAAGCTCTCGCTTTATTTGTGCCGCCAAAGTGAATAGCGTCTCGTCCCTCCCTCCCTCGATGTGGCTTTCAAGTAGTCACTCTGTCATTAGTTATTTCTATTCTGGGGGAGCTCCCCATCTGAGAAGGGAGCATATTCCATAGGAAGTAGAGCAAAGGCCTGAGCTGACAGCTCTCATGTGCCCCCAAATCCTGGAGCTGAGGAGTTTGGGGGTTGTAAGGGAAGCAGAAGGGAGCGTTACAAATAAAGGGCATTCAGAGAAGGTAAGAAAATAAGAAAATCAAAGGACCTGGCTGCATTTTTACATTGCATTTTTCTTATTGCAAAGGCTGTGGGGCAATGTAGGTCCCTTTGTCCTCTGCTTGCACAGTGCCATGTTGTTAATTCGAGCCGATGGCAGGAAAACTATCCATTGGAACAGGGTTATTCCCACTTGTCCGGTGTCTCTCACTCTCTCTCTTCTTCATTTAAACTTCCATTGTTGGCAGAAACCAAAAGCGGTTCTAGAATCAGTGTAAAGTTGTGGCTTGCTTTTCATTTCTTTGGGGTTTATGTATCCATTTATTTTAAAGGTGCACCACAGATTACTCTCCTCACCTCATTCTAGGTGCTGGGTGTATGAGTACAAGATGACCCCATCGCCTCTACTAACTAAATAATCAGAAACAATCTCTTCAATTTGCCTAAGGAAACTGGCCCCTAACTCTTGTTAAAACATCAAAATTCACTGAAGCGTGGTTACACGGACATAAGAAATTGTTTCAGAACCCTTCACCTCTCAGGAAAACAGTGCTCAATAAACCCATTTCTTAATAAAATTTTAAAAGTTGATAACATAGCCTCAGATAGAACAAATTTTTGGTTTAGACATGTTTTTCATGTGGTTTTGGTCCTCTGTGATTTAGCAATCTAGGATAGGTAAATAGCCATAGCTACCTTGTTAAATAACAGGAGAGCATGACCGTAACATGCTTTGCAGTCAGCGTGCTATTAAATGCAGCTTCACCATTTTGCAAAGTGACAACTCTCTTTAGGAAAAAAAGTCCCTAAAAATGGCCTAAATCACACATTTGCTTTTCCTTCGAGCGCCGGTGGTTGTCAAAACCTGTTACACTCTAGTAGGGGAGCCTTTTAGACATATTCCAGGGCTGGCTCCATGCAGACAAAATGCATTAGAGGCCACTCAAATGCCGCAGCTAAACAATCACACAAACCTGCTTGTGCCCGCTTCGTGCACGAGCAGCCCCGGGCACCCCCCGCGGAGGTCAGCCACCCTCCTCCTCTGCGGTGTGGAGCACTGCCAGGCACAGAAAATACCAGGGGATGGGAGAAATTCATCTGTATTACTTCCCAAGCATGTATTTAGGATATCAGAGGAGGTGTTAGCAAAAACACTGCAAAAGCCAAAGTTAGGGAAAAATGGGAAGAGCCTAATTTTAGTAAGAGCGTAATGGACTGACCTTAAACCTCTCCCTCTCTGGATGCCCAGACTTCTCCCTGTGCTACTGTTCCTCCCCAGCACTCTCCATCCATCCTAGTTATTTCCTCTTAAAGCAGTCTGTTTTTATTTAAACTTCAGTTTATTCAGAATCAATGAATTAATTTTGGAAGCAGCCAAAACGTATCTGTGAAGGAGCTGTATTACAGGACCCTTCATTTCCTCAGCTAACCCAAAGAAGCATGTGCTGGAAGAGAGCCTTGTTACGCTACTGGTAATGATGTACTGACCGCGCTGCCACGCCGGACACTGGCTGTGCACTTTTATATTTGGTGTCCAGTCCTTCGCCCTGCTTTTTTCTCCCTGACGGGACCTTCTCTCCCCAGTTCAGGTATTATCAAGTCTTCATAGCTGTGTCTGATTTCAGCGTTTTATAATCGGCTCTAAAATTTTCCATTTCAACCACAGCAGCGTGGATCTGTTAATGGCAGCCTGGAAATAAAGCCTTTGTCATAAAGTCCTACATTAACATTTTATCTTTATGGAAATATTTACATTTGCTTTTGGATAAACAGAAACCTGTTACTCATGCCGGGAGTACAGAACAGTTCTCATGCTGTAAAAATCGAGGGGATGAAAGACATGAACGAAGAGGGGACCCTAGAGTGTCCTCCCCAGTGACCTGCAGAACCTCCCAAACCCTGTTATTTATTCCTAGCTAGTGATTCCAAAGCTGAAATAAAAATGTGTTGCTCAGAGTAGTTTCTGATTGGGTGATAGGCAGTATTTCCGTCAGTGATGATTTACTGCTCTCAGCCGTCCCACGGATCCGGCCCACCTGACAGATCACATCCCTTCTCTCAGCCTCCCAAACCTGTGGAGCTTGAGGAAAGAGACCCAGATGGCACTGTGATGCTGCACAGCTTTGCCTTTTGTGCAGCCTCTGATTTCAGCTGGTGTTACCAAAGGAAGTGCCAGAGAGCATGAAGATTTCTCTAACGCCAGCCAGAGACAGCGAACAGCCCCTGGATGACAGCTCCTCACCTGGCTTGGACCAGCAGCTGAGCTTTGCCTTCCCACTCCCACTCCCGCAGTTGGTGTGACCACCAGAGCCCCGCCAGCCCTCCCAGCAGTGGCTGTGCATTCCCATCATCGAAGCGCACCACGCTCGGAGCATCCACAACGGCTTCTGCGGGTGGCACACAGAGGGGAGCTGAACCATGTCCGCTCTCTTTAAATGGCATTGGCACTGCGGCACTAAGCGGGGTTGGAACACAAATGGTACCTTCCAACAATCTTTTCAGCAGGTGAGACCTCACTTGTAAAGGCAGAATAAGTCAGTTATGTGAGGCAATGCTAGTCCTGTGTTCAGAATTTAAGATTCATATGCAACGCTTAATTTGAGCAAAGCAGGACTAATATCCCTGGCCTGTACGGCTTCTCTGGGAGCAACAGAGGGTCAACAGCATGGGGGAGCACTGCCGTCCACAGTGCAGCGTTACAGCACTTAAACTGAGATCCGGCACGTCCAGGAGTGAGTCTTTTCTTGGTGCAAAAGGACTCAGATCCACGCATCCTACTCTACCCACCAGGCCACAGCCTAGTACTATGTGCTGGTTGTGGTTGGGATACCGTTTTCCTCATGGTAGCTAGAGGCTGTGTTTTGGATTTGTGCTGAGAAGAATGTTGACAACACACAACAAATTTTTGGTAGTTGCCAAGCAACGTTGACATCAAGTCAAGGACTTTTTGTGTTTCTCATAGTGCCCCTGCGTTCCCAGCTTCTTCTCTACAAGGGGACACAGCCAGGATAGCTGACCCAAACTGACCAAGGGGATATTTCATTCCATAAAATGGCATGCTCAGTATGTAAGCTTGTGTGTGTGTGTGTGTGTGGCCTGGGGGTCAGGCTCTTGGGGCTTTCAGGGCTCTCAGGTCTCCTGGGCTCTGGCTCACTCCCTCTGGCTCTTGCTCTTCGTGGACTGGCTGGGTCTTGGTGAGCAGGTTGTGAGTGGTTGTGTCATTTGGGATTTTTTCCCCATTATTTTAATTACTTGTTATAATTATTAGTAGTATTTTAATTCAAAATTATTATTAGCAATGTTAGTATTGTTAGTATTATTAGTATCATTATTTAATTTATTTTTAATATTAAACTGTTCTTATCTCTATCCATGAGTTTTCCTGCCTTTCCCTCCGATTCTCTTCCCCATCCCACTGGGGGCAGCGGTGTGGTGCCTAGTTGCTGGCTGGGGTTGCACCACAACATCCTGACACCGTGCCCATACAGGTGCACGCCTGTGTGCCGTAGCACAGCCACGCGTGAAGGTGGGAGACTGCACCTGAGTCTTCCGAAAATCTGAAGAGCTTCAGTACTAATTGGGCCAGAGGGAGAGGAGAAAGCGTGTGCCTGAGCCAGAGGGACCACAGCTCTTCAGATTATTATTGAGAGCTTTCCTCTGAGAGCAAGAATCTTTGGTCCCAGTGCACGCTCCTAGAAAGTGATCCATTTTACATTACGTGGGTTTTACACGGATAAAATACAGAAAAAGCTGGGACTGGAACTCAGGACTCCCTGTTTTAAACCACACAGCTGTTTATGGACACCCTCCCTCCCTCTGGCCCAAATCATTGCTGAGTCTCTCCTGCGCCATGGCACAGGTCCCATGGGGAGGCTGGAAAATGCAGCAGGATGGGCACACAGAGGGAGATGAGAGGAAGGAGAGGTAACTGAGTCAGGACTACACCAAATTTCCTAAGCCCAAGCCACAGTACATGATCAGAAAAACTCCATTTTATGGCAGAACTTAAATAAAAGCAGCAGCTTCCACTACATTTCACCTAATCTGGCAGGCATTCCCAAAATTTTCCGACTCCTCTGGGAGAAGCAAATGTATGAATATACTGTTTGAAGACCTTGATCACTAGGTATAAAGGCAGGCAATGAGCTCTTCAGCCATTTCAAGACCTGGAAGCTGCTGTCTGTGCACTAAAGTGGGTTGTGAGGTTTTTGGAAAGCCTATAAGGAGAAAACTGCCCATAAAAGATTATGAGGCACAAGCTGGGAGTCCCAGTTGGTGACGCTTTGTAGGACTGCGGTTTATTTTGACTACATTTAATGGCAGTACCACTTAGGCGTCCTGGGCCTTTTCTGTCTTCCCTTTTAGAGGCTGGTACACCTCCCTGAGCGCTCTTGAAACCTCATTCCACTGACAAGGTCACGAAGTTTCAGCACTGTATCTCCGCTGGCTTCGATTCCCTCCTATTTTAAGCAACCGTACGCGGAATGAAAGACAAGGACGCGTTTCTTAGGCAATCAGAGGCATTTAGCTTTTGGCTATGTGACACAGGATGAGAGACATACCCAACCTCCCAACTTCTCGCCTGAACTCACGCTTCCTTCACGGCTGACATTTATCCTTCTGCCAAGTCAAATCAAAACCCTCTCTCACAACTATCCTGAAAACTTCGTTTACAACCAGTCCAAGGCTCCCAGCCGGTGCCAGCTCTTCCTACGCCTCCGAGCGTTTGGTGGGAAGGAGAACGGCCTCATGAAACACACCTGCTTGGGTTTACTGGACAAGAGCCTGTTCTCGTTTACGAGCTAGGCATAACACTTGTGAAGACACAGGAATTTTTCCTCTATGTGCTAAGTCCAAGAGCAAAACGCGTCCCCCTCCATCCATGCAAAATGTAAACCCTTGCTTTCACCTTTAGGAATCTACCGCCTGCTCCAAGCTTGCACCATCCGTTGATCTGAATCACAATTCTGCAAGGTAAAATTTGGCTCATGATGGTACCCATACTAATTTAAGAGGAAAAGAGGTGCTCGTGAAATATTTCAGGTATAATCAGGAAATTGTGGTTACAGATGCAATCCAGGAGCATTTTGGGTTGGTAACCAAGGCAACACTTCTTGCTTCAAGACACACTTTTCTGTTGATAATCTATTGTAATGCCAGTAATTGCAGCTGACAAGGCTCTGTTTGTTGTGAGAGATAATTAGCACTTGAAATAAAGTAACAGATTTAAATAAACTGGGGGGAACTGAGTGGTGTGACCTGATCACTTTAGAAACAAACAAGAGCTTTGGGGGTTACACACTGTACGATGTTAGCGGTGGCCTCCACGGCGACGGAACAATCCCGACATTTATTAGGCATTGTTTAACTGGGAATTACAGTCGCTTTCCTGATGAAAACGTGCTGGTTTTTTTTTTTTTTTCTCCTTTCTCACCCAGGTTATATTTACATTATAAAACACTCTTTAAAAAAGAAGCAACCCACGAAACCCCTCTGCCTACCTTACCGAACAAAACTACTGATGTTTTCGTGTGCCTGTTCTTTTGCCTAGAGTTTGATTTGTTTAAAACCGAATGTTTTGAAATAACTGCGTGCTTTGGAGAATTGCATAGTCTTAAGGAAGCCTGGATCACTCTGCACAAGGGTGTGGAGGGAGTTCTGCACGCAGCACATACCGGGTACATCCCTGGGGTCAGTAGGCATGAAAACTGCTTCAGTCTGCTGCCAGTCTATTCAAGCCTTGGTTTCACGGCTTGGGTTGTTAACACGGCTCCATAGTTGATGTTTGTGTTAGCTGGTGTTGTATCTAGAGCTAGACAGGCAAGCCAGGGATGCTGCCTGATGTAGCGCGGGAACCCATATCCTGCAGAAGGAGCATTAGCTGGAGTGGGTGAGAAGCCACAGGAATTCCTTGGGCTCCACTAAAAAAGCCAGATTCAATACTATTTTTTTTTTTTTCTGCAATTGTGAGACACAACTGCTTGGCTCGGTGGATGGTGAGAAGAGGAATACAATCCCACTGAAACTTTTCTGCCATGAAGAATGGTAGTATTTTACATAAACATGTAGCTGTTGAAAGGAGGTTGCATCCTGATGGAGCAACATAAGCGCGTGGCTGCACATAGCCAAAATGAGCCTAGTTAAGTGATCTGCTTTTCCACAGTGTTCGAGCATCATTTCTGCTGTTAAAGAGAAAATGAGATCAGCTTGTTTACAAAAAAGGCTCAGGCTACACAGCTTTGTCCGGGCTCACAGGCTCACACACGGTAGGTCAGTGACCTGAGCCACGTCGCACAAGACCAACAGCAGCAGCTCAAACCACAAGCCACATTTCTCTTCTGAAAACCAAGCTGTTTTGGGCTGGAATGATTCAGCTTCTTCACAGAATCTCACCAAACCTGTGAAAACTCCTGGTCAGGGCATGATATCATATCCCGTGTCAAAACAGAGACTGTCATGTAAATACATTCATCTCAGGGCTGGCCAGAAGGCAAAATCAGTACCCTCTCAATATTTGCTTGCAAGATGTTAAATGATGACCTATGGCTAGTAATACTGTTTCTTTCTTTAATACTTCATCAAAAAGACAACATCTCTCTTATCCTCCAGATACCAGGCACATTATTTCTGCAGTAAACATCAACTGACCGTTCTCATCAGAATCATATATTCATTATACATTACTATTCACAGCCCATGCAAGGCAGGATAGTCATATTCTCAGGAGTCAAAAATTGCCTTATTTCTTCCTACAAGCGAGGTCAGTGGTTAAAGACACCAGAATTGAATTGCCTCCTATTCCTTAACCTCTGCCGAAGTTACGAAGGTGGCGAGCAGAGGAAACCAGACTGAAGCCCAAGAGGGGGGTCATGCTTCCAAGGCCAGTGGTAAGGCTCTCCCCTGCCAGCTCTCACATACCCCGTTTTCCATAGAAGTTCTCCAGAAGCAATCAAAGCAAGGTGGTGCATTAAAACTACAAGCTCAACACATGGATTACTGTTGTCTTCTTTCTTTAGTAATCAGCAATTTAGTTCCACCGGGCAACGTTTCTGCTTTCTAAATGCTTTGAAACACACAGAAATGTTGCATTTATAAGTTATTTAAAAACAACAACAAATAATGATCTGCAGTTGTTCCCCAGGAATTAAAAATTGCTTACAATTTGTAGCGTATGCAGGATCTTACGGCAAATCCCATCCCAGCCCCGGTTCTAAGTAGCTCATAAAAATGGCCTGTTTATTTTCTAAAACGATCTGCATAAAAGGATTAAGCTTATTTATTGTAAAAATTAACGTCTTGCTGAAACAGTAATGACTATATCATGGAGGAATGTTCTTCCCCTGAATGCCTCCCTCGGCAGTGCTGTGCGGGGAGACCCGCGTTTATAGTCTCCTAGCATAAAGTTAATGCTCACAAGGCTCTGCTCTTGTACGCCTACAGCTAAATCATGGGATCTAGCAGATGGTGTGTGTGTGTTTCCTAATGCAATGTCTTGTATGTGTGTAGTTGTCATCATTAAATAATAACTCCCTACACCGTCTCGTGTAACGGGAGAGCCACAGCCGTGTTTCCCATCAGGGCGAAGCCGTCAAACCCAGCTTGTGGGTAGATGAAGTAGGCTCTAAGGAAACTCGTGCACGAAGCCCCCCATCACCTCCTCTTGGAAATAAAACAGGTTCTTCTGTACGTGGCTAGCCCTTTTTGAAAAAGTAAAAATACCTCTGCCCAAAACCTGTGGGATACTAGGGTCCCAACACATCTCTGAACTGACGTAATGTATCCTCATCCCTGAGGCTAAACAATCTATTCTTGTGGGAAGGGAGGCTGGCCTTAGATATTTCAGATTTTCCTGGCTTTTTCATGGTCATTGTCGTGACAGAGGAATTATGGACATCTGCAGGAGAAGTGCTTGTGAGACAAGGCAATTTACAGCTATCGTCTTCTTAAGATAAATGCAACAGCTGCTTTTTATATTCCTTTATGGGTGGAAGAGAGAATGATAGGTCTCTGCAGATACTCATTCTTCCCTTGGCTTAGGGAGAGAATTAAGTTGTTGATTACGCCCAGCAAGAAACATCTCTGTTCAAACTGAGGACAAATGTAACTTATTTTAAGGGATACGAGTTTTACAATTCCAGTATTATCCTTCACTTTACTGTAAAAAAATCCTTTTCTAAGGATACTATAAATGCCTCGATCAGATGAAAGGCATTTAGCCTTTATTTCATACTAAAAATTAGAATGTGAAATCGAGAAAAGCATCTGTCAAATTTGAGCGTGCAAGTTAAACAGGAGAGGTAGTGGGAGCTATTTACCTCTTTTGTGTGAGAAAATACAAGGAAGCTTGGGCTCTCCTTTGGCCAGGCAGCGCTCTGCCCACGGATCAGCCTCCTCCTCCTCCTCCTGCCCCAGCAGGACGCACCTCCCGGTTAACTGGTTACTCCTTGGGAGCCTGGGGCAGCAATAAGCAGCACCTCCCTGCGGCTTTCGCTTCTGTATGGCGGCACAGCAAGAGTTGATCATCTTTTTCCCCCTCTCCTTCAGCTTCGGAGAACTGAAAATTAAAACTGGGAGTCAGTTCTAAACTGCAGTTTTAATCCTCTTAGCAAACAAATCACTCCTCCTCTATCTGCAGGATGCTAATACCCTCTTTCTGGCTTGAAAAATGGAAGACATAATTGTCTAGAACGTATGAGTGACTATCTCGGTATTTTTATTTCATAGAATGATCATTTTGCTTCACATGTGTGAGGAAAAAAGACTCACCTTTAAATTTCACATCATACACTCTAATTAAAAGTCAAGGCGAGCTATTGCCACAGGAAGCTCATAAAGACAACAAACTCACTTTTTAATTTTTCTCCTGAAGTTTACATTATAATAAATATTCATGCCATACTCCCCTCACAGGGTAACTGCTAGAGAACACACTGTAATCTGTTTAAGAAGAACATGAATCAGACTTATAAAAATAATTGGTTGGATTTTTCTTTTAATTTTTTTTTTAATGTTTTAAATAAAGCTGTCAAAGGTTCCTGTGGTAATGAAGAGCTTTGTTGTTATGACAACTGCTTATTCCTTTTCCTTTGAAGAAGCCTGCAATTTGATAGGCAAAACATCAGGAATAATTAAAACAAATGGTAAGTGAAGAAAAACATCTGCTAGGAAAAAATCCCTACCCGAAATCCTAACAGTGAAGTGACAAACTTCAGATGGAGTGTCTTCATGTCAACTCGCACAGGGGATTCAGGCAGCCCCACATCAGAAGTCCATCTCTTCCAAAGGGCCACTTAGACGTTATCCATGTGCCACTTGCTCTTCCTCTCCAGTGCCTGTCGCTAGCAAAGAAGGGTCCTTCCAGAAGTTAATTCTGCTCCTTCTAATGGTCTGTTCCCTTCTAATGATCTGTTCTGCTCCTCCCTTTTAACGTGGCCGTCGATTGAAACACGACGCCCGAGTGTTTGGCAAACAAAGCTGGTGTGTCCTGTGCCACATCCCCCTCTCACTGCGGGACAGGGACTGGGGAGTGGTGAGCTCTGGGCAAACTGGTGTGAACGAACAGGTTTTGGCAACCAGAGGACTTCCCGTGAGCAGTGAAGGTGGACGTCGCCAAGGAGTCCTCCAGTGAAGATGGAGCGATCCTCAGAGCAGTGACCACGGGCATGGCGAGGGTCTGGGTAGCTTTGGTGAACTCGTGTGAGCAGCCAGAGCCCGAGCAGATGGCTTCGGGGCTGGCAGCCACGCAGGCGCAAGGGGTCTTGAGGTGCATCAGTCAGAAGGGTTTCTGCTGTCTGGGACTAACGTCAGACACGGGGAGCAAGCACGCTGCAGACAACTACCGAGACTTTGGGAACATGTTTCCCCAAAGCAATCTTTTCCCTCATTGTTTTCTCATGGGTTGTCCTTCCCAGGAGACATGGAACTGTCAGCCTTTAGCAATTTCTTAGGTACGATAATTCGTCTGCTCCACTTTACAAACTGCAAGACTCATACCCCGTAGATGTAACATGACAGAACGGATACAAATGCACGCTGCTGGCTCTGTAATACTAATAAACTCGGTGTTTGGCAATAGGCTACGATGATACATCCTGCTCGGAGA